>NC_041392.1:330342076-330346908 GCF_002162155.2 Triticum dicoccoides | reverse complement strand
AGACGCGGCGGAGGGGCTCGGGTTTGCGTCTCCGGCGACCAAATCGACGATGGAGAGTAGCTACATGACACGGGGAGCGAGCCGCGTTGTTTGGTGGAGAAAGTGGAGCTCGGGGAGGCCGGGAATGACGCCGGCGATGACCTTGGTGGTTGCCGGAGTTCGGGCAAGGACGAGCTAGTCGCTAGGGGGCACGGCGAGGGGCGTGCGAGGGTGCTACGGGCTGCTGCGGGTGCGTGGAAGACGAAGGCGTGCTCGGTGGCGTCCCAATGTGGCTGTGGCCACGACGGCAACGTGTGGTGGCGGCGGCGAGCTTCGGCTTCGATGGCAGAGGTGGTTAGAGGACGCGGACGAGGACGGGGAGAGGGGGAAACGGTGGCGGAGCTCACAGCGGTTGCAGGGGAGCGAACGGCGAGCTCGGGGAAGGGCTGGAGCGAGCGGGGCGGCGAAGGGGATCTCCGGTGGCCGGAGTTGAGGACAAGCACGGTGCAGCGTCTCCGGGCGAGCGAGCGCTCGGGGCTCGGCTTACTTGATTTAGTCGACGACGGCGGAGCTTCCTGGCATGACGGGGCAACGAATGGATGGCGGTGGCTGCGGTGAAGCTTGTCGGCGGCGACGGCTGCGCTCAGCAGGAAGATGGGGAGAGAGCCAGAGAGGGGGAGAGGCCATAGGGAGAGTGGGAAGGAAGAGAGGGAGACGTGGGTGTCGGCGTGGCACTCGTAGGCACCTCCAGGGCATCGGCGGAGGCAGGAGGTGGCCGGCGTGTGGCCGCGGGCGCCGGCCACGCGCTCCTCGTCCTCCTGGCGAGAGGAGGAGGATGATTGCCAAGAGCCAGTCGACTGGGCCGAGCCAGGTGGGCTGGTGGGCTACGCCTGGTAAGTTTCTCTCTCTCCTTTTTTTCTATTTTTCTTATTTATTTATTATTTCTGTAACTTTAGGGCTTTATTAAAAATACCAAGGCATTACCATAAATCATAAAATTAATCATGGCCACTGCTTAGAATATATCCAACAGCAAACATTTAATTTATGATTATTTGAGCATTTAAAATATTTTATAGCATTTAAATGCCCAAATGCAAATACCATAAGGATTAATCCAATGACCTTTGATGTCCTAGAAAAATGTGCACCATTTTTGTCAAAGGTTTTAACCCAAAACAAAAAGGGTGGGCTTTTTAGAAGGGCATTTCAGGTTCATTGGTAATTTTTTTAGTAAACCCTAGTTGTTCCAGGGGGGTGCTGGGGGTTCTGTCATCCCCATTTCAAATTTAAAAGGAATTTAAACATGATGCACACTCTAATGCTTGAACTAACTAGGGTGTGATAGAAACTCCAGCCAGCAGGTCAAAGTCTGATACTTGCGACCCTCTCTCCTTCTTTGGGCTGCAGAGTGTGGCGGCACATATCAGGGTATGTTGCATGCAGACACGCATGGTACGCTGTGTGCACACAGTTTTCCCTGATGAACGAAACCGCACTGCCACCATGATCCTTGTTGTCGGTTATATCCTGGTTAATCGGATAATTTAGTCCGAAAAACAGAGAGCGTGTACCAAGGCTACTTACCAACCTCCAGTCAAAAGTTGCTGAAGGCCCAGAGAAGCTGGGATCCAACTCAAAGACCCTGCAGTGACTGTGATTGTATTCCGTGAAACAACACATCCGGTACGTGCAAACGACCATCAATCGTTCACCGTCGTCTGATCGTGCCAGGAACCACCTGCAACTGCCATGCCGCTTTAATTTGAAATGTTCTGGGACTAGGAAGGGTAGGGACACCAGGCGGCCTACAACATCATATCAAGTTGGAGTCAAATAACCCTAAAAAAAGTTGGAGTCAAATAAAAATGAGCTCTTGATGTAGTCAATCTTAAGAACGACATGTTATGAGCATGAATATTTTTCAGTAAATGTTGACAGTAATATAAGAAAGCCATCATGATATCATAGAAAAGTAACATACTGCTGTATCAGCCGTTTATAGCGATGACTGGAGTAGGCCAGCAATACGTCCAGCCATAGAAGGTGTCGACAGCGTAAATGAAGCCCTTGTGTTCAATGGCATTGAAGAACCATGGAGGATGTATGATCCTGCGATGGACTACAGATTTACCCACTTACCACAGTGACCTGTCAGATAGGCGAGACCGCGGTTGAAGAACGCAATTAGCCTGAAGTCTTTATAATTCACAGATCTTGTGGGCACTTGGCAGATTACAACCTTGAGCAAATAAAACTTGGTATCATGTTGGCTACTATAAGATTCCGAGTATTCTGGGCCGCGGTGCCTAAGAAGTGTAGTGTTAATCGAAGGAAGGGGGATCAATCGCCGGGTGTAGACCTCCACGAGCATCCAGCTGCCGCGACCGTCGACGAGCACCATCCAAGACGTGTTCATGCCGACCTAGTACATACCGTTAATGTAGTTGAATGTGATGGGGATCAGATCACAGTCAAGGGGGTTGATGCTCGCCACCCTACGATCGTTATGTTGTGTGACATGCTGTTTCTGAAGATCAGGCAGCATCAACAAGCAAGGAGCTAGCTTAAAAAGCTCCGGCCTGAGGGCTTTGAGTAAACGGTACAGCCCCAACGAGCACGCGGCGAGCGGCATGGTACTGAGATTTTCCACACGTGAAACAATGAGCTTGATTACCTCTGTGGGGATCGAATTCCAGCCACTCTTTCGGCGGACACTACTTGGTTCTGCCATTATTAGTGCTTGGGTTTCGGACGAGGGGGGGGGATGCGCTTTAGCGGGGATGGAAGATTGGACGAGGGAGGGAGGCGCCTTAGCTGGGATGGAAGAGCAGACAAACATGGAGAAGCGAATATGTGCTGCAGGAAGTGGACATGTGATGATGACTACGGCACGCCGCTTGACTTACGAGACACATACCAGCTGAGGGAGCCCTGGATTAGGGGCTGTCCAGATGGTCGTACTATACCTTCAGCCGGACTCCTGGACTATGAAGATACAAGATTGAAGACTTCGTCCCATGTCCGGGAGGGACTTTCCTTGGCGTGGAAGGCAAGCTTGGCGATACGGATATGTGGATCTCCTACCATTGTAACCGACTTTGTGTAACCCTAACCCTCTTCGGTGTCTATATAAACTGGAGGGTTTTAGTCCGTAGGACAACATACAGAACAACAATCACACCATAGGCTAGCTTCTAGGGTTTAGCCTCTCCGATCTCATGGTAGATCTACTCTTGTACTACCCATATCATCAATATTAATCAAGCAAGACGTAGGGTTTTACCTCCATCAAGAGGGCCCGAACCTGGGTAAAACTTCGTGTCCCTTGCCTCCTATTACCATCCGGCCTAGAAGCACAGTTCGGGACCCCCTACCTGAGATCCGCCGGTTTTGACACCGACATTCGTGCTTTCATTGAGAATTCCTCTTTGTCGTCGCCGTTAGGCTTGATGGCTCCTACGATCATCAATAGCGATGCAGTCTAGGGTGAGACCTTCCTCCCCGGACAGATCTTCATCTTCGGCGGCTTCGCACTGCGGGCCAATTCACTTGGCCATCTGGAGCAGATCGAAAGCTATGCCCCTGGCTGTCAGGTCAGATTTGGAAGTTTAAACTACACGGCTGACACCCGCGGGGACTTGATCTTCGACGGATTCGAGCCACTGCCGAGCGCGCCGCACTGTCACGACGAGCATGATCTAGCTCTGCCGCCGAACAGTGCCCTGGAGGCCGCACCCGCATCGGCTTCGACCCTTAATTCGGAGCCAACTGCGCCGATCGAGGATGGGTGGTTGGACGCTGCCTCGGGGGCTGCGATCCCAATGGCGATCGAGCCAAACACCAGCCCCACACTCCGCGAGACTCGTGACTCCAAGGAGCCGGACTCCGAACCCTCCGCGCCCCTGCCGATCGAATCCGATTGGGCGCCGATCATGGAGTTTACTGCCACGGACATCTTTCAGCACTCGCCTTTCGGCAATATTCTGAAGACACTACAGTCTCTCTCTTTATTTAGGAGAGCCCTGGCCGGACTACGGTCAGCAAGGTTGGGATACGGACTATGAAGAAATTCAAAGCCCACCCACCACCCACTTTGTAGCCACTGTCGACGATTTAACCGACATTCTAGACTTCGACTCCGAAGACATCGACGGTATGGACACCGATGCAGGACATGATGACGAACCAGCGCCTATTGGGCCCTGGAAAGCCACCTCGTCGTATGACATATACATGGTGGACACCCCAAAAGAAGGAGACACTACTAGGAAAAGGGCCAAAGATGAAATTGACACTAATGGCGCACCAGAGAAGTGGTACGCCACTACTATTTACTAATGGCGCACCACGTGAAGATACACCATTAGTGTGTAAGACACTAATGGCGCACCAGGCACAAGGTGCGGCACTAGTAACAAAATGTTTTTTTTTCATTTTTTCAAACATGCTAATGGTGCATCCGGGCAAAGTGCGCCATTAGTAGTTAGAACTACTAATGGCGCACCAACCGTTGAGTGCGCCACTACTGTATTCTTTTTTTACTTTTTTGCAAAACTACTAATGGCGCACCGTCGCATAGTGCGCCATTACTAGTTCAAACTAGTAATGGTGCACTGTGCCAGGTGCGCCATTAGTATAAAAATTATTATTAATACTTTTTTGCAAAACTACTAATGGCGCATGTATGTGTGGTGCACCCTCCCCCGCTCCACCGCCGTCGACGAGCAGCCCCCTCACCCGCCCCCGCTCCACCGCCGCCGACGAGCACCCCCCGCACCATCTCCCCCGCTCCACCGGCCGCCGCCGCCGACCCCCCGCACCCTCCCCCACTCCATCGCCGCCGCCGACCC
>NC_041392.1:330340574-330341292 GCF_002162155.2 Triticum dicoccoides | reverse complement strand
CGTCGCCGACGAACCACCGCACCCTCTCCCCCGCACCCTCCCCGGCCCGCTCCACTGTCACAAATGAATGCAACTAAAATTGTAAAAAAACAAATTTGATTATATTTTCAAATAACAAATTTGATGATATTTTAAAATAATAAATTTGATGATATTTTTTTCATATTCATAAATATTTTCAAATAACAAATTTGATGATATTTTTTAAAAAAATTATTGCTTTTTTTATAAAAAATATTACTGTTATGATTTAAACAAGTTTGAACATATTTAAACACAAATAAATATCAAACAACATTTTAAATGCATAAAAACAAAAATTGGGAAGCCTAGGAATCGAACCCAGGACCTCCTAGTGTGTGTGCTACGTGCTGACCAGTCGGGCTAGTGGGCCTGTTCTGATGGAGATAGGGTTAGGTGGAATATAACCTGACCAGTCGGGCTACTAATTAAAACAAAATTCTAATGGCGCACCAGGGGGAGGTGCGCCATTAGAATCGTCGTACTTATGGCGCACTAGGGGGAGGTGCGCCATTGCTAACCCTCCCCCACTCCACCTATTCCCCTCGCACTGTGTGGCCTCCCTCCCTCGCCAGATCCCCCACTCGACCCCAAACGTACGCCACCGCCCCCTTGCTCCGCCCCCTCCGTCCGCCGCGCCTGCACGTCGTCGGTGCCGCCACCGCCGCTGCCGCTGTGGTCTTGCGCTGCCCCGACA
>NC_041392.1:330280911-330340368 GCF_002162155.2 Triticum dicoccoides | reverse complement strand
CCTCCCTCCGACGAGCGAGGGCCTCCTCTGGCCCTTGCAGCAGCCGGCGAGCACGGCACCGACGCACCCACCCCGCCTGCCCCTACCGTCCTCTGCCACCGGCCCCTGCTCTCCTTCGACCGCGGCGAGCGAGGACCCGGATGAGCTCGGACCCTGACCCCTTCGCCGACCCCGACCCCGACCCCTCCGACGACCAGGTACCTCTCCTCCTTCCTCCTTTCTCCCTCTCCCCGCCATTCCCCATTCCACTGCTGCCTCCGGCGGCCGCTCACTACCTTGCACACCCGCACACGCACCTAGCCGTGCCGGCCCTGCTTGTCGTCTCGCGCGCGCCCCTGCGCCTGCCTGAGCTACTTCTGCTTACTGTACTGCTAGCTAGCTTTTCAATTTTTACATTGACTAACCTCCTAGACAGACCCTAATCTGTGGTTAAACAACTGGTAAAATGACTGAATAAAATATGAGTAGGTAGTATATGATCAATAGGCAATACTAGTGGATATTAGGCCTTTTACAGGCAATAATAGTGGGTGATGTACCTGGATGTCTGTGGGCGATGCTCTGGTGGTATGTATGATGTCTCCGCTTTTTTTGAGATTGCTGCTGCTATCTCACCAGATTATATGTAGTGTGTCATTCTTGCTATGGTCATGTAAGAGAAATGCTTTGCCTTGCTAATTTTACCATGAGATTTGGGGTAATCAGCTAGTTCTGGTCAAAGCAAGTGGTTTTCCTGAGCTATGCCTTGGTTAGAAAATGATGCATGATGGTTTGTTCAGAAGAGGAATAATCTGAGGATATCATGTATCATGGGGTCAAACCTGGGACCCCTACTGTAATTTGATTTTGATTATTAATTTTTCTGTGAGCAGATGAATTACAGTGTTTGTGTTGTAATGAAACTTGAGCTGAAATAGAACTTGACAGCCTCTACAGTGAATATATACAATCATTGTAATTTTTGGGAGTAATTTTTGGTGTCAAATCACTCAAGCAGTAACTGAATTTTTAAACTGAACATGACACAATACTATTCAGTTAATTTGCTTGGACAGTAGTATGTATGCTCATCACTTTATGTATGGTGTTGTGCACTGTTATCTTTGTTCAGTTGACTAATGAAGCACTAGGCTCATCCATGGTACAAGTTCACCTGTGAACACTTGAAATTAGTCAGGACATCCCGTACTGATAGATGTAAATTGTGTCCAGTAGGCTTTGAAGCACCGGTTTTTCCTGTTTCTAACTCCGAATCTGATATAAACCATACTGTTGGGATAAGTGGTCTTTTGTATATGTGCTGATGCTTTGTTAATATAAAGCTATAGATGATGTTGTACTTGTGATGATGCTACTTGTGATCTTCTGAAATGGCCCATTGGCGACTTCATTACGCGGGGATAATGATATTGCAGGTACCCCTAGAGGCCCTTGAGTTTGCCGGAATGTCGATTAACTTCCGTTCCGGCAAATTCGGGTACTCCATATGTCCTATTTTTAGCAAAGGTCATGCTGAAATTTTCTGTGAATTTTAGCATGACTTTGCTAAAAATAGGACATATGGGGTACTTGCGACTAATGTTGATTACCTTCTGCTCAAAATTTATGCTGCCATAATGTTGTAAGGGTACTAATTGGTCTCTTCTGCTGCTTATTAGAGATGGGGGGAAGCAGCCACCGCCGCTCTGCCTCACTGGAGTACGAGTTGGATGCTTTCGAGTTCTTCACTATCATACTTTCTTCTTCAGTATCAGCCACGAGGCAGGTATATAAAATGAGAGATCTGCCCTTCACCCATCTCATTATGATAACTCTGTTGTTTGCTACATCACTCCTTGTCCCAAATTGCAGAGGCTGCCTGACGCTTTTATGAAGATGCTGGGTGAAGATCCGCCAGATAAGGTGAAGCCCCGACAGGCCGGCAGTGGGGTTCGCAGGCTGTGGGACGTGGAGTTGGTGATCGAGGAGGGCCACATGTACCTGTGCCGTGGCTGGGAGAAGTTCTACAGTGCCTACGACCTGCGGACCGGGTACTTTCTTCTCTTGAGGTACGACGATGACACCACAATGCTCATTGTGAAGGTTTTCAACAAGACTATGTGTCGCATGCGCTATGCTGAAGACGAAGATGCCAGTGTGTTCTGCCTCTTCTTATTCCTCCATATTTGGCTTTGTCTCACATCGATTGTTAACGGTCATTGTTGCATTTGGACAGGCAATGGGAGCAGCAGCAGCGACACTGGCTACAGCCAAAGCAGCAGTGATTATGGCTGTAGCAAAAGCAACAGCGATTCTGGCCTTAGCGAAAGCAGCAGCGAAGACAACAAGAAGGATGATCCGGACTGGAGTGGGGGAGAAGAGGAGCAGAGTGGGGATGAGGAGCTGCAGGATGACGATGGGCATCAGGCTGAGGATGACCTAGCGCTGGTGGTGGCTGACCAAGGGCAAGAGATGGTGGTGGCTGACCAGGTGCAAGAGATGGTGGTGGCTGACCATGGGCAAGAGATGGTGGTGGCTGACCATGGGCAAGATATGGTGGTGGCTGACCATGGGCAAGAGATGGTGGTGGCGGAGGTTGGCCTTGCGATGGTAGTGGTGCCTGACAATTACCACGCAACGGTGGTGGCACCGGCGATCCCACAGCTTGGCGACATGACCACGCCAATTGTGGTAGAAGACTACATCCCACAGCTGCCTCCACTTCCTCCACCGCCTCGCCGCTCTTGGCGTATCAGGCTGAGGAAGGAGAAGGAGAAGAACAATGAGAACTGAAAATATGTCAGGTATGTCAGATCTCCAAAATGATATATATATATATATATACTTAGTTACCTATTTATCTCTAATATGCTTAGTTTCCTATAGGTTAGCTCCAAAATTACTTATGTTAGCACAAAATGATCAAGTTTACATAATAAGCTTATAGTCTTCTTCTTATTCTTCTTCTTATCCAAAATGACATATGTTAGCTTCATTTTACCTAAGTTGGCTCTAATATGCTAACTTAGAGCTTATATGCTTAGTTTCCTATAGGTTACCTCCAAAATTACTTATGTTAGCACAAAATGATCAAGTTTACATAATAAGCTTATAGTCTTCTTCTTATTCTTCTTCTTATCCCAAATGACATAGGTTAGCTTCATTTTACCTAAGTTGGCTCTAATATGCTAACTTAGAGCTTATATGCTTAGTTTCCTATTGGTTAGCTCCAAAATTACTTATGTTAGCACAAAATGATCAAGTTTACATAATAAGCTTATAGTCTTCTTCTTATTCTTCTTCTTATCCAAAATGACATAGGTTAGCTTCATTTTACTTAAGTTGGCTCTAATATGCTAACTTAGAGCTTATATGCTTAGTTTCCTATAGGTTAGCTCCAAAATTACTTATGTTAGCACAAAATGATCAAGTTTACATAATAAGCTTATAGTCTTCTTCTTATTCTTCTTATTCTTCTTATTCTTCTTCTTATTCTTCTTCTAGTCTTCTTCTTCTTCTTGTAACTTCTTGTTTATCATTTTGCAGATTTGATTTAATTCACGGAAGCTTGCATGGATGGAGTGCTTCTTTTCCATTTGTGTTTTTATTTTGTATCAATGTGAAACTTTTGTGAATTGATGGATAACGGTGTTGAATGAACATTGTGAAACTTTTGTAATATGTAACGATGGAACTATGTGTTGGCTATGTATGTATATATGATGAAACTTGTGTGTTGGATATGATCTGGTGGACGCAGGTAACATCGTTACATATGGCCCCCTATATGTAAGCTAAGCATATCTGTGTTGTATGTTATCTCTAATATTTTTTAACCTGTGAAAATATCAAAAATGAAAAAAATCCCTAATATTCATACCAGTGGCGCACCACACAAGACACTAATGGCGCACTGTTATAATCACACTAATGGCACATCACCCAATAGTGCGCCATTAGTATGCCAAAGCACATGGTTAAATATGCCCCCCTGGGAGGCATATTAATGGCGCATGGTGTTCTATACTAATGGCGCACTGCTCGGTGTGCCATTAATATACCAGATACTAATGGCGCACCGGTGGTGCGCCATTAGTAAGAAATACTAGTGGCGTGATACTAATGGCGCACCAGAGTGCGCCATTAGTGGGCAAAACTGGTGCGCCATTACTAGCCCTTTTCCTAGTAGTGAGATGGCGATGGAGTAGCGGAGGATGACCCCTCCAAGAAACAGCCTAAGCGCCGGCGTCAGCGGCGCCGCTCAAAATCCCGCCAAAGCAAATACGGTGATTCCAGCACGGGAGATAATAATACTCCAGAGTGTGCCGAAGAAAACCCCCTCCAGCAAGATTCAGCATAGGAGGATGGAGAAGCCAGCCCCCATGAGAGAGCGGCAGACAGAGAGGTCGAGGACGATAATTATATGCCTCCCTCTAAAGATGAGGCAAGCCTCGACAACGACGAATTCGTCGGGCCAGAGGATCCCGTGGAGCAAGAGCGTTTTCAACGCAGGCTTATGGCCACGGCAAGAAGCCTCAAGAAAAAACAGCAACAGCTTAGAGCTGATCAAGATTTGCTAATCGACAGATGGACTGAAGTCCTTGCGGCCGAAGAGCATAAACTCGAATGCCCCTCCAAGAGCTACCCAAAGCGCAGGTTGCTACCCCGATTGGAGGAGGAAGTACTTAAACCTACATCACCAGCACTTGATACGGCCGACCGGCCACCTTGTGGCCACGACAAAGAGGCCTCTCGGCCCTCCACTCAAGCCGCACCCCGTACCAAGACACGGGAAAATATGCCAGACCTGCGAGATATGTTGGAGGACAAGGCAAGGCAAAGAACATCGATCTACGGATCGCATGGGCGCCCCACGACTCGAGACGATAACCGTCACGCCAGGCACAAATCCGGTAGGGCCGAACATAGTAGACAAAGCTCATTGGAGCTATGTCGTGATATAGCCCAGTACAGAGGCGCCGAACACCCACTATGCTTCACAGATGAAGTAATGGATCATCAAATCCCCGAGGGTTTCAAACCCGTAAACATCGAATCATATGATGGCACAACAGATCCTGCGGTATGGATCGAGGATTATCTCCTCCATATCCACATGGCCCGCGGCGATGATCTCCACGCCATCAAATACCTCCCACTCAAGCTTAAAGGACCAGCTCGGCATTGGCTTAACAGCTTGCCAGCAGGATCAATCTGTTGTTGGGAGGACCTGGAAGCTGCATTCCTCGACAATTTCCAGGGGACTTATGTGCGACCACCAGACGCCGATGACCTAAGCCACGTAATTCAGCAGCCAGAGGAATTGGCCAGGCAATTCTGGACACGGTTCCTAACAAAGAAAAATCAAATAGTCGACTGTCCGGACGCAGAAGCCCTAGCAGCCTTCAAGCACAATATCCGTGACGAGGGGCTTGCCTGGCACCTTGGACAGGAAAAGCCGAAATCTATGGCAGCACTCACGACACTCATGACCCGCTTTTGCACGGGAGAAGACAGCTGGCTTGCTCGTAGCAACAATATGACCAATAACCCTGGTAATTCGGATACCAGGGACAGTAGTGGCAGGTCGCGTTGCAACAAGCAGAAGCGCCACATTAACGGCGACAATGCTGAGGATACGACAGTTAATGTCGGATTCAGAGGCTATAAATCCGGTCAGTGGAAAAAGCCATTCAAAAGAAATCCTAGGGGCCCGTCCAGTTTGGACCGAATACTCGACCGCTTGTGCCAGATACATGGCACCCCCGAAAAGCCGGCCAATCACACCAACAGGGATTGTTGGGTGTTCAAGTAGGCAGGCAAGTTAAATGCCGAAAATACTGACAAGGGGCTGCATAGCAATGACCACAAAGAGCCCCGGCCACCGAACAACAATGGACAGAAGGGTTTTCCCCCACAAGTGCGGACGGTGAACATGATATATGCAACCCACATCCCCAAGAGGGAGCGGAAGCGCGCGTTAAGGGATGTATACGCAGTAGAGCCAGTCGCCCCAAAGTTCAACCGATGGTCCTCCTGCCCGATCACCTTTGATCGAAGGGACCATCCCACTAGCACCCGTCATGGCGGATTCGCCGCATTGGTTCTAGACCCAATTATTGACGGATTTCATCTCACTAGAGTCCTTATGGACGGCGGCAGCAGCCTGAACCTGCTGTACCAGGATACAGTGCGGAAAATGGGCATAGATCCCTCGAGGATTAAGCCCACCAAAACGACCTTTAAAAGCGTAATACCAGGTGTAGAGGCCAACTGTACAGGCTCAGTCACACTTGAAGTGGTCTTCGGATCTCCGGATAATTTCCGAAGCGAGGAGTTAATCTTCGACATAGTCCCATTCTGCAGTGGCTACCATGCACTGCTCGGCAGAACCGCATTCGCCAAGTTCAATGCGGTACCGCACTACACATACCTTAAGCTCAAGATGCCAGGCCCTCGAGGAGTAATTACGATCAATCGAAACACCGAATGCTCCCTCCGAACGGAGGAGCACACGGCGGCCCTTGCAGCGGAAGTACAAAGCAACCTCGCCAGGCAGTTCTCCAGTCCGACCATTAAACGTCCGGACACCGTCAAGCACGCCCGGAGTAACCTACAACAAGACCGCCTGGCACGTTCCGAGCAGGCGTAGCAATGCGGCCCCAACCCCAGCCCTCGCAAAAATGCAACACCAGTGCTTCGCGTACATAACTACGCTCTAGATATACCATGGGTACAGGGGAGGGGCACCATCACGACACGCCCGAAACACGGCTTAAGCCGCACCAGGGGCTGCTGATTTTTTTAATTTTCTCTTACTTTCAGGACTCCATTCTTCGGAAGGCCTGTTCGGCAGTTCAACTGCCGCACAAACGATGCAAGAACCAGGGAAGCAGAAAAGCCATGCAGCGTTACGTAAGCCCCAGGTGGTCTCTATCACGAGCAGTATACCTGTTTCACATACCATTCCGAAGCCTACCCCTAGAACGGACATGTTAAATAGTCCAACCTTTTGCTTATCGCATTATTTGTATCGTTCTGCTTTGATCGCAGCTCTTTTTAATAAACAATGCATAGCTTTTGTCTATTTTTGCATTACTCTTTTTTTTAAAATATATGTTCCTTAACGACATGTTGCACCCGTACACTTTGGTACGGCCAAAATACGCCAGGGCTATAGTACCCCTCAATATGGTGTGAGAAGTCCGAACACTTTAACAAGTGCGGCATCCCGAACTTATAACATTATATGCATCGGCTCCGAATCATGTCTTGGGTCAATAGTTGGGTTTGCCCGGCTCCTATGTTTTGGTGCCTTACGTTCCGCTATGTCGGCTAAGGTAGCATGTAACACCCTCGATGCGACTATATCTCCCACGTGTCGAGGCACGACTTAGAGGCATAATCGCATTGAAGGCATATGTCGCAAGTTAGGCAATCTTCACAACATCCCATGTAATATAGATAATAAAAGGGGGAGATAACATAGTTGGCTTACACTCGCCACGTCAATCAAGTATATAAATAACATTACATCATCCAAACACTCATGGCCCGACTACGGCGCCAAAATAAAAGATAACCCAACATGCGACACGGTCCCGATCACCCCCAACTGGGCACCACTACTGATCATCAGGAAAAGATACATAGTATCCTTGAGAGTCCTCGTCGAACTCCCACTTGAGCTCAAGCGCGTCACCTGGAGCGGAATCATCAGGCCCTGCATCTGGTGTAATAGTAATTTGTGAGCCACAGGGACTCAGCAATCTCGCACCCTCGCGATCAAGACTATTTAAGCTTATAGGTAAGGCAAGGTACAAATATATGTGGAGCTGCAGCAAGCGACTAGCAAAATATGGTGGCTAACTTATTCGCAAAAGAGAGCGAGAAGAGGAGGCAAAGCGCGAGTGAGAAACTAGAGACCAACCTGCGCAAGCAATACTCCAACACCGTGTCTGCTTCCCGGACTCCACCGAGAAGAGGCCATCACGGTAACACACTCGGTTGATTCACTATAATTAAGTTAAGGTTCAAGTTGTCTACAACCGGACATTAACAAATTCCCATCTGCCCATAACCGCGGGCTCGGCTTTCAAAAGTTCAAATCCCTGCAGGGGAGTCCCAACTTAGCCCATGACAAGCTCTCACGGTCAACGAAGGAATAGACCTCCTCCCGAGACGTTCCGATCAGACTCGGTACCTCGGTTCTTCAAGACACTTCGACAGGTTAAAAAAAGACCAACAACACCGCCCGAATGTGCCGACAAATCCCGATAGGTGCTGCACATATCTCGTTCTCAGGGCACACTCAGATGAGCCAGACGTCGGGTAGGCCAGCCCAGAGTTGCCCCTTGTAGCCCCGGACATCGCTCGGTTGGACCAACACTCAGAGGAGCACTGGCCCGGGGGGCTAAAATAAGATGACCCTCGGGCTCCGGAAACCCAAGGGAAAAGAGGCTAGGTGGCAAATGGTAAAACCAAGGTTGGGCATTGCTGGAAAAGCTTTAACCAAGGTGAACTATCAAGGGGTTCCCATTATAACCCAACCGCGTAAGGAACGCAAAATCCGGGAACATAACACCGATATGACGGAAACTAGGGCGGCAAGAGTGGAACAAAACACTAGGCGAGAGGCCGGGCCTTCCACCCTTTACCAAGTATATAGATGCATTAAGATAACATGGCAGTATAATGATATCCCGACAAGTAAATAAATGTTCCAACAAGGAACGGCCTCCAATCTTCACCTGCAACTAGCAACGCTATAAGAGGGGCTGAGCAAAGTGGTAACATAGCCAATCAATGGTTTGCTAGGACATGGTGGGTTAGAGGTTTTGACATGGCAATTTGGGAGGCTTGAAATCAAGTGGTAGGCATCGTAGCATTGGCATAGCAAAAGAGCGAGCAATCTAGCATAGCAAAGATAGTAGTGATTTTGAGGGTATGATCATCTTGCCTGCACAGTTGTCACAGTTGACTGGATCCTCGAAAGAAAACTCAACGGGCTCCTCGTTAGCGAACTTGTCTCCCGGCTCTACCCAAAAAATACAAACAAACAAACGGAACACAATCAACTACGCGCAAAGCTCAAACAATATGATGCAAAGATGGTATGCTATGCGGGATGCGATGCGGGATGCATATGCAAGATGTGACAGGAAATCCAAGTGTGCCACTGGAAAGGTGAGATGAAATCGCTTGAAAACAATATAAAGAACGCCGGAATCGGAGTTACGGTTTGGAAATGGCAAGCAATTCAAACATGACACCGTTCTGCGATTTACAACAAAATACATGACAGGGATGCATTCAAGATGCTTAACAAAAGTCTAGCACTGAGCTACGGCCAATTCATCCATTAACAGGTTCAAACAAGCATGGCAAAAATGCATATGGCAAACAGATTTCGGACTTACTGAAATTAACACTTGTCTGGAATTTCAGATCAGATAGCACTCTTCGGAGCAACAAAAGTACATGCTACAGGACGTGAACATGGCAAAGTAAATAATGGCATGGAGCAACTCAAAGATCTTAACAAAAGTCCCTTAGTGACCTTGAGCCAAAAGAGATCAGAAAATACAATTGCAAGCATGTGAACATGGCAAAAACATAATCAGTTTTCAGACTTAGTGAAAACTGGCACATGTTGAAACATATCTCAAGTAGGCATGTTTTTTAGCTCGATGCACTCACTACGGAGCAAGTCATGACAAGCTAAGCATACACCCATCAAGAATACACAAAATGAAAGCTAGACATGGCAAGAACAATAGCATAGCATGCACGGATCAACTACAACATCATCGGCAAAATTGCAAACAAGATGACAATCTGCCCAGATTCACAAAGTGGCCAAAGTAGAGCTCGATTGACTCAAGCTAGGGTTCTCCATAATTACAAACAAAGACATGGATGGATAGAGCACTACAATATTAACAAAACATCCTTACTGATCCTCCTCGAAAGAGGCACGGATCACTAGGAAACAACATGAACATATGGCATATGAGATAAACAGCTCAAGGACTTAGTGGAAAAGCTAAGTCCCTGAAATCAGAATTACCAAGTGCACCACTTTGCAAGCTTGTGCCAGTCACCACACACATCATAAAAATACATGGGTTGCACCTCTGGAAAGATGACAAAATCCTTAACAAAACATATGTAGAGCTCATGGGCATATCATGCACACATTAATCATGGCAAAAAAGACAAAAAGCTAAATGGAGCAGCAGATCTGACAAATATCTCAAGTAGCACTCTTCTAACAACATTTCGGGCAACAACATGAACTCAAATTAAAATGATGCAATGGAATGAAATGATGTACTCTCTAAGATGAACATTTTGATATGCTATATGCCCAAAACGGAGCTACGGATGCGGAGATACGATGCTATGAACATGGGCACTTGGACTGCAGACTTAGGAAAAAGAGGAGGCGACCTAGGGTTTACTGTTCACCCGGATCTGGATCTGGGCGCACGCCAACCGAGGTTTGTCGGAGTCATCAGGGAGGTAGGTCGGGGGCTTGCCGGAGAGGCCAGAGAGGCGGCGTTGAGGAGGGAGGAGGAGGCCGGAGGGTGTAGCGAGCCGCGCGGGAGAGGAGGGCGGCGGCGCCGGGCGCGCGGGGCGGCCGGAGATGCGGCCGGAGCGGGCGGCGGTGGCGGCCGTCGACGCCGGCGAGGGGCGCGGCGATGGCGGCGGCGGTGCAAGGGACCGGCGACGGGGAAGAGGAGACGAGGGGCGGCGCTGGCGGCTGAGCCCGGGAGGGCCCGCGGTGGGCCTCAGCGGGCCGGTGGGGCGGCCAAGTGGACGCGGTGGCGGCGGCGAATGGCGGACCGCCACGTGGCGGCGACGGGGGCGGATCGGACAGTGTCCGTCGGTGGCAATTTTTGTCCGGCGGCGCGCGATGACGAGTGGAGCTAGGGTTTCGGGAGGAAGGGGAAGGAGAAATTCGGGGGTGTCTTTAAATAGGCATAGAGGGAGCTAGGAGCGTCCAAATGAGGTGCGGTCTTCGGACACGCGATCGTGATCGAACGATCTAGAGGATGGAGAAGGCTTAGGTGGGTTTTGGGCCAAATTGGAGGTGTGTTGGGCTGCGACACACACGAGGCCTTTTCGGTCCCTCGGTTAACCGTTGGAGTATCAAACGAAGTCCAAATGATACGAAACTTGAGAGGCGGTCTACCGGTAGTAAACCAAGGCCGCTCGGAAAGTCTCGGTCCAATCTGGAAATGTTTAATCCCCACACACGAAAGAAAGGTAGAATTGCCCATCGGAGGAGAACGAAGCGCCGGAATGCAAAACGGACAATGGGGAAAATGCTCGAATGCATGAGATGAACATGTATGCAAATGCAATGCACATGATGACATGATAAGAGATGCATGACAACGATAACAACACACAGAGACAAAAAAAACCGAACCCGAGAAAATGAATTAACTTAAAGCCAGAAACGGCAAGAGTTGGAGTACAAATTGGGAAAGTTACATCCGGGGTGTTACAACACTCCACCACTACGAAAGGATCTCGTCCCGAGATCTAGGACTGAAAGAACGCCGGGTACTCAGAACGGAGGTGATCCTCGCGTTCCCAGGTAGCTTCACGGTCGGAATGGTGTGACCACTTGACTTTGAGAAATTTGATTGACTTATTGTGAGTCTTGTGTTCAGTCTCTTCAAGAATAGCAACTGGGTGCTCACGATAAGAGAGATCTTCTTGGAGCTCAATGTCCTGGAAGTTGACGGTGCGGTCAGGAGTCTTGAAGCACTTCCGAAGCTGAGAGACATGGAACACGTCACGAACATTTGCAAAGTTTGAAGTAAGCTCGAGTTGATAGGCGAGGTCGCCTCTCTTGCTGACAATCTTGAAAGGTCCCACGTATCTATGGGCAATCTTCCCTTTGATACCGAAGAGATGAGTACCTTTCATAGGAGAGACGCGGAGGTAAACATGATCTCCGATCTCGAAAGCCAAATCACGGTGCTTACTATCATAGTAGCTCTTCTGACGGGATTGGGCTGCTTTAAGGTTATCACGAATGACTTTGCACATTTTCTCTGCCTCTGTGATTAAGTCATTACCCAAAAGCTGACGTTCACCGGTTTCAGACTAGTTGAGAGGGGTACGGCACTTCCTGCCATACAGAATTTAAAATGGGGCCTTGCCCGAACTTGCTTGAAAATTGTTGTTGTAGGAGAATTTAGCATAAGGAAGACAATCCTCCCTCTTCATGCCGAAGGAGATCACACAAGCCCTGAGCATATCTTCAAGAATCTGGTTGACACGCTCGACTTGACCGCTAGTTTGAGGATGGAAAGCTGTGCTGAAGCGGATGTTGGTGCCCATGGCCTTCTGAAAAGAATCCCAAAACTTGGATGTAAAGATGCTGCCACGGTCTGAAGATATCACTTGTGGAATACCATGGAGAGATACAATTCGAGAGGTATAGAGTTCCGCCAATTGAGCTGCAGTGATTGACTCTTTGATAGGCAGAAAGTGAGCCACTTTGGTGAGTTTGTCGATGACAACGAATATAGCATCTTTGCCACGCTTGGACTTTGGAAACCCAGTCACGAAGTACATCTCAATGTGGTCAAACTTCTATTCTGGAATGGCAAGAGGTTGGAGGAGACCAGCTGGCCTTTGGTGTTCTGCCTTCACTCTTCTGCAGACATCACATTCATTCACGAATTGAGCGATCTCGCGCTTCATTCGAGTCCACCAATAAGCCTGCTTAAGGTCCTGATACATCTTCGTGCTCCCAGTGTGGATGGAGAGGATAGAATTGTGAGCCTCATACATGATCAATTTACGAAGGTCACCTTTGGGTACAACAATACGATCCTCGAAGAAGAGAGTATCCTTTTCATCAAGGCGGTAGCACTCGTACTTGGGTTGACTCTTGGCAATCCCAATCTTCACCTTTTTCACCATGGCATAAAGAAGCTGGGCTTGGCGAATCTGGTCTTCCAAGGTAGGAGAGACTTGAAGGTTGGAGAGGAAACCTTGAGGAACAACTTGCAGATTAAGTTTGCGGAAAGCTTCACAAAGCTCGAGTTGATAAGGCTTGAGAATCAGACTGTTGCAGTAAGCTTTTCTGCTCAATGCGTCAGCAATCACATTGGCCTTGCCTGGAGTATACTCGATACTCGGACTATACTCTTGAATCATTTCGACCCATCGAGTTTTTCTGAGGTTGAGATTAGGCTGAGTGAATATGTACTTGAGACTCTTGTGATCAGTGAAAATGTCCACTTTTCTTCCCAATAGAAGATGTCTCCAAGTCAAAAGAGCATGCACAACTGCCGCCAACTCGAGATCATGAGTGGGGTAGTTCTTCTCATTAGGCTTTAACTGGCGAGAGGTATAAGCAACAACTTTCTTATCTTGCATCAATATTGCGCTAAGACCTTGGAGAGAGGCATCACAAAAGACCTCGTACGGCTTGGATTCATCAGGCGGAGTCAGAACTGGAGCAGTGATCAATTTCTCTTTCAAGGTGTTGAAAGCAATGTCACACTCCGGAGACCAAACATACTTGACGTGCTTCTGTAGAAGATTTGAGAGAGGGTTCGCGATCTTAGAAAAGTTTTCAATGAATCTTCGGCAGTAGCTTACGAGACCGAGGAAGCTACGGAGTTGCTTCACGTTCTGAGGAGGTTCCCAATTCACAATTGCAGACACCTTCTCAGGATTCACGGCAATGCCCTTGGCAGAGATGATATGACCAAGATAAAGAACCTCATCGAGCCAAAATTCGCACTTGGAGAACTTGGCGTAGAACTGTTGTTCCCTGAGCTTATCGAGTACCAAACGCAAGTGCTTGGCATGATCTTCCTTGTTCTTGGAGAAAACCAGAATGTCGTCGAGATAGACCAAAACGAAGTCATTGGTGTAGGCATTGAAGATGAAGTTCATCATGCGAGAGAAAGTCGGAGGAGCGTTGACGAGGCCAAAAGACATGACAGTGTATTCATATGAACCATAGCTTGTCCTGAAAGCCGTCTTGGGAATACCTTGCTCACGAATTCGAATCTGATGATAACCCATATGGAGATCAAGCTTGGAGAATACTTGGGCACCTTTGAGTTGTTCGAATAGCTCTTTGATGTTGGGAAGTGGCTATTTGTTCTTCATGGTCTTCTTGTTCAATGGGCGGTAATCAACACAAAGTCGGTCCGTTCCATCCTTCTTCTTCACAAAAAGAACACCACAACCCCACGGAGAAGAACTAGGCCGGATGAGACCCATTTTCTCTTGAATATCGAGTTGCTTCTTTAGCTCCTTCAACTCTTCAAGTCCGAGCTTGTAAGGACGTTTGCACACAGGTTTCGTGCCAGGCTCGAGATCAATAACGAATTCAACTGGCCGGTGCGGAGGCATTCCTGGAAGCTCTTCTGGAAAGACGTCTTGATATTCGCAAATGACTAGAATCTGCGAGATGGCATCGAGTTCACCCTTCTCATTGAGAGAAAATAGACGGATGGTATCATCACGAGCGGCAAAGACAATTACATCCTCAGACGAATGAGTCAATTGAATCTGCCTGGCTGCACAATCAAGATGCGCCTTGTGCTTAGCAAGCCAATCCATCCCGAGAATAAGATCAATATCCGAGTTACCAAGAACCACCGGAGAAGAGAGAAACTTGTAGTCGCCCAACGCGATAGTAACATCTGGGGCAATAGCGCTTGCATTCATGAATTTACCCGGAGAAACAACAGATAACTGTCTAGGAAAATCTTGTAAAGGCAACTCATGCTTAGAAACAAATGGTCTCGAGAGGAAACAATGCGATGCACCCGTGTCAAAATGAACTTTTGCAGGAATATCATTAACAGGAAGGTTACCCATAATGACATCTAATGAGTCCTCTGCCTGAGCTGCATTCATCAAGTTGACCTTGGCGGACTTGGGGTTATGCTTGATCACAGCTGTACTTGCCGATCTGACAGGAGGAGGAGGAGGAGGAGGAAGACGCCTCTGGTTGAAACACTTGTTGGCATAGTGACCCTTCTGTTGGCACTTGTTGCACGTGACCTCTGAAAGCGGACCGTGATACAGAGCACTCGATCTTGGAGCTTGAGATGAAGTCTTGTTTTGAAAGCCAGGGTTAGGTGGGTGGGAAGATCCATTGCCACCTTTGCTCTTCTGCTGATACGGCTGACGGAACGGAGGAGGAGGAAGCCAATACTTCTGCTGCTTGGCGACTTGAGTAGAGGAAGAAGGAGTAGCATCTCTGACTCGCTTCTTGGAAGCATCACACCTCAGTTGAGCAACCTCTTGCATCAATGCCATGTTGTCGAACTCATCATATCTCAAGGGCTCAAAGAGAACAAGAGCGAGCTGAATTTCTTCTCTGAGACCACCCCTGAACTGATATATCATGCTATTCTCATCAGGTACGTCCTGCTTAGCAAAGCGGGCGAGCTTTTGGAACAACTTGTTGTATTCATAGACAGACAAAGAGCCTTGCTTCAGGTTGCGGAATTCCTCACGCTTGCTTTCAGCCACACTCAAAGGAATATGATGAGCTCTGAAATCTTGACGGAATTCATCCCAGGTAATAACACGTCCACCTCTGGAGTCCTTGTACTGCTGGAACCATTCTGCAGCTTGATCTTTGAGTTGGAAAGAAGCGAACTTAACAAAGTCCTCAGGCCTGACGTTACTGCACTCGAAATGCTTGCACAGATCCACAAGCCAATCGTCAGCATCGGTTGCCTCAACACAATTGCTGAAAGTCTTTGGCCCATTAGCAAGGAACTGGTTGAGTGTAGCAAAGTGATTCTGATTGTTGCCTTGGTTCCCTTGGTTGCCTTGATTGCGCTCTTGAAGAATTTGCATGATCAACTGTGTGTTTGCATTGGTTGCGGCCATCACAGCTTGCCATGCCTCCAGAGGAGGTGGAGGTGGTGGCGGATCAGGATTCGGAGTCGTGCGCGTTGGAGGAGCCATCCTGAAGAGGTTGACATCCATTAGCACATTGATAGACAAATATTGAAGCTGAATCCAACGGAATGAAAATTGCAACATATAGTCTTCACATCCGAACAAAATGAACGAATGCATTCCTCTTGAAATGGTCACATATCCATAAATTGAGAAGCCACGTGGAATTAAGCTAGAGAAATAAATCAACAAGGTACGGATCGAGAACGAATAACCGGTAAGAAATCGTAGTCTCAAACCAATATCCGCGGAAGAAGAACTAGAGCTACTAGAATTCCCACCTATGAAACTCCCGAACCTTTCCGGTTATGCAATCGGGTGTTGGGGATACAGGGGAAGCATAATATCTCACCCAAATCTAACAAATCCTACATCCAGCTGTATCCATCCTTCAACACATAACCAAGAAAAACTTCGGAAACCATCTACCTCAACCTTCGAAAAGCATCCGTTATACAAGTTATGGCGATACTCCCGAACTCCCGCCCCAGTACTGGGTGGCGTCGAGGTTATCTCACCAACGAACTGCATAAAAGAGATTTTCGATGTTGGTGTACTAATCTCAGGTATTCCAGAATTGCAACGATAAAATTATGATGACAACACCTCAAAGCTCAACCCCCCGGGACACTTCCACAAAACCCCTGACAGGAGGCACCAAGACAATGTTCTCATCATAAAACCATCGGAACAATTCCAAGATACCCGCGTGATCCTAAATTTTTTTAGTGAAATTTGAGAAGAGAAGAGTCAAAACTCTACGTCAGGATGCCTTACCAGAGCGATGAGGAGACACAACTCGGCCGCTAAAAACGATTCTGAAGTAAAAAGAATTCCTAAACTCTCCAATATATAATTCCTAAATGACTCAAAACATTTTTCTAGACACAACTCGGCCGCTAAAAACGATCAAGCAATGGGGTTCCTAAGGTTGGGGAAGGCTCTGATACCAACTTGTAACACCCTCGATGTGACTATATCTCCCACGTGTCGAGGCACGACTTAGAGGCATAATCGCATTGAAGGCATATGTCGCAAGTTAGGCAATCTTCACAACATCCCATGTAATATAGATAATAAAAGGGGGAGATAACATAGTTTGCTTACACTCGCCAGTCAATCAAGTACATAAATAACATTACATCATCCAAACACTCATGGCCCGACTATGGCGCCAAAATAAAAGATAATCCAACATGCGACACGGTCCCGATCACCCCCAACTGGGCACCACTACTGATCATCAGGAAAAGAAACATAGTATCGTTGAGAGTCCTCGTCGAACTCCCACTTGAGCTCAAGCATGTCACCTGGAGCGGAATCATCAGGCCCTGCATCTGGTGTAATAGTAATCTATGAGCCACAGGGACTCGGCAATCTCGCACCCTCGCGATCAAGACTATTTAAGCTTATAGGTAAGGCAAGGTACAAATATATGTGGAGCTACAGCAAGCGACTAGCAAAATATGGTGGCTAACTTATTCGCAAAAGAGAGCGAGAAGAGGAGGCAAAGCGCGAGCGAGAAACTAGAGACCAAACTGCGCAAGCATTACTCCAACACCGTGTCCGCTTCCCGGACTCCACCGAGAAGAGGCCATCACGGTAACACACTCGGTTGATTCATTTTAATTAAGTTAAGGTTCAAGTTGTCTACAACCGGACATTAACAAATTCCCATCTGCCCATAACCGTAGGCACGACTTTCGAAAGTTCAAATCCCTGCAGGGGAGTCCCAACTTAGCCCATGACAAGCTCTCACGGTCAATGAAGGAATATACCTCCTCCCGAGACGTTCCGGTCAGACTCGGTACCTCGGTTCTTCAAGACACTTCGACAGGTTAAAACAAGACCATCAACACCGCCCGAATATGCCGACAAATCCCGATAGGAGCTGCACATATCTCATTCTCAGGGCACACTCAGATGAGCCAGACGTCGGGTAGGCCAGCCCAGAGTTGCCCCTGGTAGCCCCGAACATCGCTCGGTTGGACCAACACTCAGAGGAGCACTAGCCCGGGGGGTGGGGCTAAAATAAGATGACCATCGGGCTCCGGAAACCCAAGGGAAAAGAGGATAGGTGGCAAATGGTAAAACCAAGGTTGGGCATTGCTGGAAAAGCTTTAACCAAGGCGAACTATCAAGGGGTTCCCATTATAACCCAACCGAGTAAGGAACGCAAAATCCGGGAACATAACACCGATATGACGGAAACTAGGGCGGCAAGAGTGGAACGAAACACTAGGCGAGAGGCCGAGCCTTCCACCCTTTGCCAAATATATAGATGCATTAAGATAACATGGCAATATAATGATATCCCGACAAGTAAATAAATGTTCCAACAAGGAACGGCCTCCAATCTTCACCTGCAACTAGCAACGCTATAAGAGGGGCTGAGCAAAGCGGTAACATAGCCAATCAATGGTTTGCTAGGACATGGTGGGTTAGAGGTTTTGACATGGCAATTTGGGAGGCTTTAAAGCAAGTGGTAGGCATCGTAGCATTGGCATAGCAAAAGAGCGAGCAATCTAGCATAACAAAGATAGTAGTGATTTCGAGGGTATGATCATCTTGCCTACACAGTTGTCAGAGTTGACTGGATCCTCGAAAGCAAACTCAACGGGCTCCTCGTTAGAGAACTCGTCTCCCGGCTCTACCCAAACAAGACAAACAAACAAACGGAACACAATCAACCACGCGCAAAGCTCATACAATATGATGCAAAGATGGTATGCTATGCGGGATGCGATGCGGGATGCATATGCAAGATGTGACAGGAAATGCAAGAACCTGGCCTCAACATGGAAATCCAAGTGTGCGAATGGAAAGGTGAGATGAAATCGCTTGAAAACGATATAAAGAACGCCGGAATCAGAGTTACGGTTTGGAAATGGCAAGCAATTCAATTATGACACCGGTCTGCGATTTACAGCAAGTAGCCATCTAAATGCAATGAGATGAACATGCTACATCACTCAAACATCACAACAAAATACATGATATGGATGCATTCAAGATGCTTAACAAAAGTATAGCACTGAGCTACGGCCAATTCATCCATTAACAGGTTCAAACAAGCATGGCAAAAATGTATATGGCAAACAGATTTCAGACTTAGTGAAATTAACACTTGTCTAGAATTTCAGATCAGATAGAACTCTTCGGAGCAACAAAAGTACATGCTACAGGACCTGAACATGGCAAAGTAAATAATGGCATGGAGCTACTCAAATAGCTTAACAAAAGTCCCTTAGTGACCTTGAGCCAAAAGGGATCAGAAAATACAATTGCAAGCATGTGAACATGGCAAAAACATAATCAGTTTTCAGACTTAGTGAAAACTGGCACATGCTGAAACATATCTCAAGTAGGCATGTTTTCAAGCTCGATGCACTCACTACGGAGAAAGTCATGACAAGCTAAGCATACACCCATCAAGAATACACAAAATGAAATCTAGACATGGCAAGAACAATAGCATAGCATGCACGGATCAACTACAACATCATCGGCAAAATTGCAAACAAGTTGACAATCTGCCCAGATTCACAAAGTAGCCAAAGTAGAGCTCGATTTACTCAAGCTAGGGTGCTCCATAATTACAAACAAAGACATGGATGGATAGAGCACTATAATATTAACAAAACATCCTTACTGATCCTCCTCAAAAGAGGCATGGATCACTAGGAAACAACATGAACATATGGCATATGAGATAAACAGCTCAAGGACTTAGTGGAAAAGCTAAGTCCCTGAAATCAGAATTACCAAGTGCACCACTTTGCAAGCTTGTGCTAGTCACCACGCACATCACAAAAATACATGGGTTGCACCTCTGGAAAGATGACAAAATCCTTAACAAAACATATGTAGAGCTCATGGGCATATCATGCACACATTAATCATGGCAAAAAAGACAAAAAGCTAAATGGAGCAGCAGATCTGACAAATATCTCAAGTAGCACTCTTCTAACAGCATTTCGGGCAAAAGATGAACTCAAATGAAAATGATGCAATGGAATGAAATAATTTACTCTCTGATATGAACATTTTGATATGCTATATGCCCAAAACGGAGTTACGGATTCAGAGATACGATGCTATGAACGTGGGCACTTGGACTGCAGACTTAGGAAAAAGAGGAGGCGACCTAGGGTTTACTGTTCACCCGGATCTGGATCTGGGCGCACGCCAACCGAGGTCCGCCGGAGTTCGTCAGGGAGGTAGGCCGGCGGTTTGCCGGAGATGCCGGAGAGGCGGCGTTGAGGAGGGAGGAGGAGGCCGGAGGGTGCGGCGAGCCGCGCGGGAGAGGAGGGCGGCGGCGCCGGGCGCGCGGGACGGCCGGAGATGCGGCCGGAGCGGGCGGCGGTGGCGGCCGTCGACGCCGGCGAGGGGCGCGGCGATGGCGGCGGCGGTGCAAGGGACCGACAACGGGGAAGAGGAGACGCGGGGCGGCGCTGGCGGCTGAACCTGGGAGGGCCCGCGGCGGGCCTCAGCGGGCTGGCGGGGCGGCCAAGTGGGCGCGGTGGCGGCGGCGAATGGCGGAGCGCCACGTGGCGGCGGCGGGGGTGGATCGGACAGTGTCCGTCGGTGGCAATTTTTGTCCGGCGGCGCGCGATGACGACTGGAGCTAGGGTTTCGGGAGGAAGGGGTAGGAGAAATTCGGGGGTGTCTTTAAATAGGCATAGAGGGAGCTAGGAGGGTCCAAATGAGGTGCGGTCTTCGGCCACGCGGTCATGATCGAATGATCTGGAGGATGGAGAAGGATTAGGTGGGTTTTGGGCCAAATTGGAGGTGTGTTGGGCTGCCACACACACGAGGCCTTTTTGGTCCCTCGGTTAACCGTTGGAGTATCAAACGTAGTCCAAATGATATGAAACTTGACAGGCGGTCTACTAGTAGTAAACCAAGGCCGCTTGGCAAGTCTCAGTCCAATCCGGAAATGTTTAATCCCCACACACGAAAGAAAGGTTGAAGTGCCCACCGGAGGAGAACCAAGTGCCGGAATGCAAAATGGACAACGGGGAAAATGCTCGAATGCATGAGATGAACACGTATGCAAATGCAATGCACATGATGACATGATAAGAGATGCATGACAACAATAACAACACACAGAGACAAAAAAAACCCGAACCCGAGAAAATGAATTAACTTAAAGCCGGATACGGCAAGAGTTGGAGTACAAATTGGGAAAGTTACATCCGGGGTGTTACATAGCACTAGGAGAACTACTGTGATTGTGCCCCAGTTGAGCTGGGTCGAGCACCTCAGTAGAGAAAGCTAAAACTGACTGTCATGGTGAAGCGAGAGCCGGTCGCTATTCGAGAGGTTTTTCGAGTCCCTAAAGACTTATGCGGCTTAGAGCAAGGACTCGGCTCTGTCCGGCCAAGGCGTGGATAGCGCCCCGAACTCGGTCTTCCAAATACCAGGGACTTCACCAAAATTTAAAATTATAGAATTCTATGGCTAAGTGAGAGTGTTCACGCATTATAGTCGGATTGCCTTGTTCGTTGTGCTGAGCGCCTCCCTCGAAGGACCCAAACATGGGAAAAAGAGCGCTCAGGTTTATCCCCGAAGACCCTAGCACTAACGGCACGGGGGCAGAAGCCGACGACTCGCCATCTCTCAGAATTGATGAACAGCCGCACAGAAGGTAATATTTTAAATTCCAACAGCATTGCTTAGCGCATATGAACAAGTCTTCAGCGCACAGGACAAAACGAGCGAGTTTTACTCAAAAATTACATCCCTGGAATATTCATCCGCCATATGGCGGGCACCCTTCAGAACATCCTTATAATAATTCTTGGGCTTGCGATGCTCTTTCCCCGGCGGTGGCCCATCCTTCACAAGCTTCTCAGTATCCAGCTTGCCCCAGTGCACCTTAGCACGGGCAAGGGCCCTACGGGCACCTTCAATGTAGACGGAGCGCTTGATGACTTCAAGCCTTGGACAGGCCCCCACTAGCCGCCGCACCAGCCCAAAATAGCTCCCAGGCAGAGCCTCTCCAGGCCACAGCCGAATTATGAGGCCCTTCATGGCCTGTTCCGCCGCCTTGTGGAGCTCGACCAGTTGCTTCAGCTGGTCGCTCAGGGGAACGGGGTGTTCGGCCTCAGCATACTGAGACCAGAACACCTTCTCTGTCGAGATGCCCTCCTCGGCTCGATAGAATGCGGCGGCATCGGACATGCTATGGGGAAGATCTGTGAATGCTCCTGGAGAGCTCCGGATTCGGGTAAGTAACAAGTAACTCACATTTATGTGTTTGCTTTGCATAAAGAATGCCTTACTCGCCGCTATCTTTTTCACTGCATCCAATTCCTGGAGGGTCTTCTGGGATTCGGCCTTAGCAGACTTGGCATTTTCAATAGCCACCGCGAGCTCGGACGCTCGCGTCTTTGAGTCAAGCTCCAAACTCTCATGTTTTTTCATGAGAGCCTGGAGCTCTTGCCGCACCTTGCCAACCTAGTCCTCATACTTCTCCCGCTCGATGCGCTCCGTGGCCACACTCTTCTCGGCCTCGAACAGCGCTTGCTTAAGGGTCGCCACCTCAGACGTGGCCCCCACAATAGCCACAATAATCCTGTCACTTTTTGCAATTGCACTTTATATATATATATATATTTAAACAAGTATTTCTTACCTTCCTTGTCCTCGAGCTGCTTCTTGGCACGCCCGAGCTCTTGCTCAGACTGCTCGAGGTTCTGCTTTAGCGTGTCCACTTCCGCAGTCAGTGCAGCAGATGCCAGCAGAGAAGCCTGCATACGCATATTGACTCCTTTTTGTTAGACTCCTGCAAATTTTATTTGATCCTATATTCGGCTTTTCTTCCTGAACGCCAAACAGAGCATCATGGGCTACTGTCTATGCGATAATATTATTTACACATTCTTCACTTACCTCAAAGCCTGTTAAAAGGCTAGCACAAGCTTCAGTCAGTCTGCTCTTGGCGGACCTTCTGGACCACCGCACTCATAATGGTGCGGTGCTCCTCGTCGATGGAGGCACCTTTGAGCACCTCCAACAGATTGTCCGGCACCTCCGGTTGGACGGGGGTCATCGGCACGGTGGGCTTGCTCCTCTTGGAAGGAGGTTGCCCGCAGGACTCTGGAACCTTTGAAGGTTCCAGAGCGGTGTCCGGCCTAGAGCCGGACTTGGAGCCCTGGGGGGTTTTACCTCCTTTACTCCTGGAGTCCGGGAGGTCGCCTTGCGGCGCCTCCAGGACCACCTCCTCCTGGCCTGGAACCTGTTGGGACAACACTTCGGCGTCATCCATAGGGCGGGGGGAGGTAGCCGTCGGAAGCGAATTCACATCCGACGAGTCGAGTGAACCGCTCGACGACGCGTCGAGCCGGTCTTTGGGTGGGCTGCATAATCATATTCGACATAAGGGAAAGCTGTGCAATAAAGGAATACTATCAATTACTCTGGTATCCGGATACTTACGATTTCGCCAGGGGCTTGGCTCTGAGAGGCCACTCCTCTCCGCCGTCGTCGGCGTTGGTGGAGTAGTCCGGAGGAAGGGTTTCCCCCTTCTTGGACCCTTCGGCCTCCCCAGTGAGGGCGGCCTTCCTTTTCTTCTCTCGCCCCGCTGGAGGGGGAGAGGTCTCTTCTTCCTCCTCCTCGTCTTCACGGGAGGAATGCGCCTTGGAGCCGTCGGATGATGAAGCCGACACCTTCGGGCGCCGGACACTTTTTCGAGTCCCCGTGGCCTTCTTCGTGGCCTTCTTCTCCGGCACCACATAGGGTGCCAGAACCAGTAGCTTCGCCAAGCAGGCATCGGCTGGGTCTTCGGGCAAAGGAGCCGGACAGTCGATCTGTCCGGACTTCGCCTGCCAATCCTATCAAAGGTAAGGGAGCTTAGATCCCGCATAGAGTTAAACTATGAAAAACTAATACCCTGTAAAAGGTACAAACAACTTACCGCGCTAGCGTGACGCTGCGCGCTGAATCCGTGATCCTCGGTAGCGGATGCGGGAGCCTCGGCGCCCTTGAAAAGCACCTTCCAGGCATCTTCGTACGTCATGTCGAAGAGCCTGCTCAGAGTTCGGTGCTGCGCCGGGTTGAACTCCCACAAATTGAAGGCCCGTTGTTGACACGGGAGGATCCGGCGGATGAGCATAACCTGGACTACGTTGACAAGCTTGAGCTGCTTGTTCACCAGGGTTTGGATGCATGTTTGCAGTCCAGTCACCTCTCCTTTGCTGCCCCACGACAGGTCCTTCTGTTTCCAGGACGTGAGCCGCGTTGGGGGTCTGGACCGGAACTCGGGGGCTGTGACCCACTCAGGGTCACGCGGCTCGGTGATGTAAAACCACCCCGATTGCCACCCCTTCAAGGTCTCCACAAAGGAGCCCTCGAGCCATAAGACGTTGGGCATCTTGCCCACCATGGCGCCTCCGCACTCCGCCTGGTTGCCGCGCACCACCTTCGGCTTGATATTGAAAGTCTTGAGCCATAGGCTGAAATGGGGGCGGATGCGGAGGAAAGCCTCGCACACGACGATAAACGCCGAGATGTTGAGGATGAAGTTCAGGGCCAGATCATGGAAATCCAGGCCGTAGTAGAACATGAGTCCCCGGACAAATGGGTGGATAGGAAAGCCCAGTCCGCGGAGGAAGTGGGGAAGGAACACTACCCTCTCATGGGGCCTTGGGGTGGGGAGGATCTGCCCCTCTTCGGGAAGCCGGTACGCGATGTCGTAAGACAAGTATCCGGCCTTCCTCAGTTTTTTGATGAGTCCCTCCGTGACGGAGGAGACCATCTACTTGCCTCCCGCTCTGGACATGGCTGGAGAAGGTTGAGGTGGGGAGTGCGGACTTGGGCGCTGGAGCTCGAGTGCGCGAAAATGGATAGGCAAAGGAGGAAGAAGGCGTAGGTGAAAAGGTGGATCCTTATCCCCTTATATGGGTGGACGCAACTACGTGTCCCCACCAGCCTAGTAAAACTCGCTTATCTCCAAGCGCCGTAATCAATGGCACAGTTGGGTTACCCACGCCCGTATTGATGAGAATCCCGGAATAAGGGGACACGATCTCTGCTTTAACAAGACGTGCCAAGGAAACCACCTCGCATGACACACTAAGGTGGGATAATAAAACGATTCGAATAAAGGCTTGGCCGTGGTGTTGTCATGCTACGGAATACGTCAGCAGATTAGATTGGTGTGAATATTATTCTTTCTATGGCAATATGTGGAAACTTATTTTGCAGAGCCGGACACTATCTTTGTGTTCAAAATCTTCTATGAAGTACTTGGAGGAGGAACCCGCCTTGCAATGTCGAAGACAATCTGCGCACCGGACTCGTCATCATTGAAGCCTGGTTCAGGGGCTACTAAGGGAGTCCTGGATTAGGGGGTGTCCGGATGGCCGGACTATACCTTCAGCCAGACTCCTGGACTATGAAGATACATGATTGAATACTTCGTCCCATGTCCGGGAGGGACTTTCCTTGGCATGGAAGGCAAGCTTGGCGATACTGATATGTGGATCTCCTACCATTGTAACTGACTTTGTGTAACCCTAACCCTCTCCGGTGTCTATATAAACCGGAGGGTTTTAGTCCGTAGGACAACATACAAAACAACAATCATACCATAGGCTAGCTTCTAGGGTTTAGCCACTCCGATCTCGTGGTAGATCTACTCTTGTACTACCCACATCATCAATATTAATCAAGCAGGACGTAGGGTTTTACCTCCATCAAGAGGGCCCGAACCTGGGTAAAACTTCGTGTCCCTTGCCTCCTGTTACCATCCGTCCTAGACGCACAGTTCGGGACCCCCTACCCGAGATCCGCCAGTTTTGACACCGACACCAGCAGTGTAGGGCCATATCAAAGTCAGACAACTTGCTTGAGTGATCACAGTACTGGTACTCCCTACAGTACCTACTACTATGCCCTAACATGCTTGAGTAGAGTAGTAGTGGAATAGGACACTGCTCTACTACTACCACCGGAGGAGTAGTATATTCTAATCTAAACAGTTACAAACTTCAATGCCCGAGCATGGAACGACTACGAAAAGCCATCGGTGCTAACTCCAATCCCCAGCAAACTTTCGCTGGGAGACATGGTAGTTGCAAACGCCCGCAACGTAGATATAGTATGTGTGTAAGGGTGGTGGTTTTCTCAAATACTATGGCTTAAAAACAGGCCACCATCGGATGGAAATCTAACGGTTATGTGGGATTCGCCAGGATTGAGCTCATGCCAAAAAATCGCCTGATATCATTACTAAAAAGGTTAAAACACCCGGGGCTTTAACTTGCACCGGCTGACCACTAACAATGATACTAACAAAGTTGTAAAATGGTCAAAGACCGTGTCTACGTGGTGTTTGGAATTGTATGCAAAAAAATTAGCAAGATGCCCGTGCATTGCATGGCACACCATTATCACCAACTCGGTTTTTTCTCTACTCCTACTCCTACAAAAAAAATTAGCATGATGATGGAGGCGAGGAGGCGTGTTCAGCCGGGCGTGTAGCGGACGGCGCAACACTATTCGATTTGTTTTAAAAAACAAAGAAGAGTAGTAGAGATAGAGACTTAGGCCTTCCACTATGTAGGCCAAAAGTGGTGCTAAATTTGCTTTTTGGGTATTTGGCACCGATGCCCTACATTCCGCAAGCGATGCCAAACAAAAATTTCTGTGACCCGGAGCACCATCTTCTGCTTCGTGTGCTACTCCTGCGCTCCATTCGGCGGCCGCAATGTCCCCTACAGCCACTCCCTCCTGCGCTCCATTCGGCGGGCGCTGTTGAAATTTGGGGTGCACACTCTCGCGACTGCTGGCAGCCATGACTTTGCTGACAACAACTTCTTCCCCGACCTCGGCAACCTCTTCCTCAATGACATGGGCGACAACCTCAGCGCCAACGGTGCTGCTCCCGTTGCACCGTATGTGTTTTTGTCCTTCCTGTTCGAAATCGTTGTAGAATTCATGTTTCTACTCTGTATCCTACTAGATTCTATCTGTTCATCATGATTAGTTTAATCTTTGTTATAGCCGTCATGATTTATTTTGTGCTTATTCGGATTAAATCTCGTAGTAACTTGCTCATATATTCAACTGGCGCAATGTCCCCTACAGCCACTCCCGTTTCATGGATGGCCTGGTTGATGCCTTCAAGGAGCCCTTCGTCTACTGCTATGAGTGCCCGATGCCGTTTTGGGGCTCGCCGGCGGACATCGTGCATCTCCTCACGGATGCGTGCAGTGGTCAGTACTGGCCCTTGGCGAAGAACATCAAGTAGGAGACGTGCTACCCATTCACCATGCCGGAGTCGCTGGAGGATCACCGCCGCCTGCTCACTGACACGAGGCTGATGTACGGGTGTGTGCTCACTGTTACTACCCCACCGAGGTACGTGGGCGGCGACACCGGCTCCGTCATGTTGACTAGGACTGTGCAGAGCTAGGACCTTCCCGCCGATGTGGACATGGAAGACGCATGGTATGATTTACCCCCCAACGCGGTGCACGGGGACTCCAAGGAGGTTCACCTGGACATACGCATTATCAAGTTAAATGTTGATCATTAGTCTTCGCTCAGTGTAACCCGTTGTCTAAGCACGTGGAGACTTCCATGCATGATCTTGCTCTATTGGAGTATCGTGCATGAATAAAAGTGTATCCATTTATACTTTAGTCTAGAATCTTCCTTGTATGAATTTTTACTAAAGTACTCATGAAAGACTTACTATGAACCATTTCTTACATCTCCTGTGCCCCTTCCAAGTCATCCTGATTTAATCCCTCCGTCTAGGTGTATAAAGGCATGGTTAATACGTAATAGTATAGCCAAATGTTGACTATAAGAAAGTACCATGTCATCTGTAGCCAACATGTATAACAATTGGTACTCAAAAACTAATTCTTAAAGATCATTTCTTGCAAAGCACAATAAGTGTTATTTCTTCACAAGTTTTGGATGCAGGTTGAACAGTTGAACGCTCTTGTTTGCAAAAGATACCTTTTTATCTATTTCACCCGGATGTTTGTGAGCTCTAGAGATGATCCCCACATCCTTTGTCAAAATAAACAACTCCCCGATCAATGCAATTCACTCTTCCGTGCAACGCACGGGCACCTTACTACTCTAGATTAGTATGACCAAAATTGAACTAACATTACATATAGTACGATAAATGCTGAAGCATGTCACCTAAAATTATTTCATTGAAAACTATGTTCAAATACGAATCGAACGATATAGTTTTTGCTGACATGCACTAACATTTTGTCAGTTAAATCTTTAGTCAAATTCAATGGGGGACTAATAAACCACAACCGATGTAGTACTCCCTCCATTTCTTTTTAGTCCGCATATAAGGTTTGGTCAAAGTCAAGCTTTGTAGAGTTTGACTAACTTTATATTAAAAAATATAAACATTCACAATATGAAATCAATATTATCAGATGCACCATGAAACGTATGTTCATACTGTATAGTTTTAGTATTACAGATTTTCATATTTTCTTATATAAATTTGGTCAAACTTTGTGAAGTTTGACTTTGACCAAATATTATATGCGGAGTAAAAAGAAACGGAGGGAGTTCAAGTGTAGAGGGCGGCGCTGCACGGCAGTCTCACTCTCACCCCACTCGTCGCGCGGCAGTAAAGCCGTCATATCACAAAACCCAATCACTTCTAGTAATAAGTGGCCTGGTAAAATAAACGGACAAGCAACCATCACATCCCTCCGTCTTTTTTGCATTTCATCTCTCTGCATTTAATTTCTCCGATTCATCTCGCACACTCGATCCCTATCTACTACTCCTAGTATCCCTAGCTACTACTCCTAGGGACAGTTCTTTTGGCGGCTTAAAAAATAAGCCATCTCTTCCCCAACTTTTCCCATAAGACTAGTCATAGTGGAGAGTAACATTAAGGCTCCTCACTCATTTATTTGGGCTTCTAAACTACTACTAGTACCTTCGTCCTGGTTTATTCTTCACCATTGTAATTTGTGGTAAATTTTGACCAAAGATTTAACTGATAAAATGTTAGTGCATGTGACATGCACAAACATTTCATTAGTTAAATTTATGATCAAATTTGACACAGATTAAAATGGGGACCAATAAACCAGGACGGAGCTAGTAGTAATGGGATTACTACTAATATAGAAGCCTAAACAAACTGTCCCTTGACTCCTACTAGTAGTACTAGTACTCAAGTTGGAATTCCAATTGCACGGCACAACTTGTTAGGCAAAAAATTCGATACAGGGTGTAGGAAGCGGTTTGGGAATTTGCATGCCTTTCCGACCAAGGAGATACTCCGTACAAAGTACGACAGAGAAATAACCATAGAGAAGGAAGCTAAAGGTAAACAATCAAACGAGCATTTTTGCATTGAATCGCTTCACAAGCTTGACTAGTGTTGTTTTTCTACTTTTACAAAAACCACATCATAATGTTAAAATGTGCATTTGCACGTACATAAGTAATAGTAGTACTACCTCCGTCTAGGTGTATAACGTCTTCCCTCCTTCTTGGTCATGGTGCACAACCAATGATGACTTATTCACCTGGACGGAGGGGGTAGCACAGTATGCAAGCATATATAGAGATAGACGTGTAGTGCGATAGTATATAGTAAAGTTTGTGCTATATGCACCTACTTACAAAATGCATACGGATACACAAGGTTTCCAAACATTCCCTCTTACAAACTTAATTAAGGACGCTAATAATTCCCGAATGTTCGGGATTTATCATTTGCATCCCAAAACTAATGAGATCACCTTATGAAACTAAATTGTACTCCTACTAAAAGCCACGACGCTAGCAGGAGCGCTTGCGGCGCGCCGTGAGTGCTCTGGTGCACAGCCGTTTCCCAGTGCACCGACACAATGCCTCTTCCTCAGCCTTGCAACTCGCGAGGTGCTAATTGGCGGCTTGCTGGCGGGCGAGCACGAGCCTTCTGACAAAGAGCCAATTGCCAGAATCTCACGGACACGACATAGACCTGCCAGGTAGCTTGCCCCGCGGCGCAATTCTCTTCCTCAACCTTCTTCTCCGCCTCTATTTTGTCTTTCTCTGCCGGCGGCAAAGGCTCCCACATGGCGACATGCATTTCTTTCCAAAGCTCCTCAAGGTTGGGGGGCTCGGCGGGCGGCGCAGCATTCTCCTCGTAGCATGGAGCCGACGCGAACTCCGACGCACGTGCTGGCGAGATTGGGAATGCTGACGCGTCCACCTAAACGCATCACGGCAAGGAGTGTAACACCGACATGTCCTCCTCAACTAGTGGCGGCGAGGAACGGAACAGCGACGCGTGACCATCCAGGCGGTGCAGCAAGGGGAGCCTAGGGTTTGGGAGGGGCGATGCCATGGTGGTCGACGTGAGAGGGAGGGGGAGGAGATAGCGATGAACGTGAGCATTCTTTCAAATGTCGTGGGAGGCGCAGTATTTATAGCGAGCAATGGCACACCTACGTAACATATGGACTGAGCTGCACTGACTTAACTACAGGTCCAGTTGCGTCACTGACATGTGGGCCAGACCCCTGTTGGGCCCATATGTCAGTGACCCAATGCACCTATAGTTAAGTAATTTAAGCAGCGTCCCAGAAGATATTTTGCGTGATTAACGTAACAGCTACTCCCATCACATGCTCAGATTTCAAGGTGCATTAATTCATTGCATGCGAGGATTATGAGAAACTTGACTAATGCATGTACTTCATTCATGCATGCATTGCAATTAATGCATTGGTAAACACAATTCTTTGAGAAAAAACGAGCGCATTAATTGAGTGCTTTTACAAACCATGAAAATTATTCCACCACTCATCATCTAACCTGGTTGGTGAGATTTTTGAATTGGGCCCTATAAGCTGGAAAGGAGGTAGTACGTGGGCATATTTGTTCAAGTAAATTACAAGGGAGCGAAGGGGTGGAAATATTGCTGGTCACAACCGATTGGATGAGCGCTGGGGGAGGAGAGTCATGCATGCAGATTTTTTCCACACTGGGTGGACTGGTGGGACCGCCGGAGGGAGAAGGAGAGTCTGGCAGGCATATTGTTTCCACACATGGAGAGGAAAAGATTTGTAGACGAACGGGGTTCCTGTAGGTATGGGGAACTGTGCATAATAAGTCTCATCTTGCATGTCGGTCTAGGTATAGTCTCAAGTCATTAAAAACATACATGCCCCACACATGTTCATATTTCAAGGTGCACTAAATTATTGCATGCGATGATTAAGGCTGGCCACGATGGTGGTATCTTAGCTAGTATCATGCACACGGGAATAGCAAACATGCTGATGTGGCAAAGAATTAAAGAAGAGAGGGTGGTATCTTAGCTAGTATCATCCATGCATTGGTAAACACATTTTTTGTGTGAAGAACAACAACATTAGTTGAGTACTTTTGCAGACTACAAAAACTATTCCACTGCCTCTATCTTGCTAAGAGTAGGTGAAAATTTTGAATCGAGCCCTTTAAACTAGAAGGGAGGTAGTAGTACTCTAATAGCTCTTGTTGTGATGACAAGATAGGACATGGCACGCACGTGGATGGAGGAACTAGTCTGCATTGTGCATTTAAGTTTTGTCGGAAGTCAATGTACCTCTACTTTGACCAAACTTATAGAAAAATGTATCAACATTCACAATGTCAAATCAATATTTTTATACTCATTATAAAATGTAGTTCTTATACTCATTATAATCAATATTGTAGATATTGATATTTTTAGTATAAATTTGGTCAAACACTTTGCAAACAGTTGGCGGAAGTAAAAAGGACCAGAGGGAGTATCATGCATGTGAAGTAGGCAAAAAAATGCTTATTTATAGCTGGTCGAAGTCTCAAAGGGAGTGATCGCGCGAGGAAGGCGAAGGTCGTGGGAGGCGCGACGATTGATAGAATTCAGTGAAGTTACCCACGCACCGGCATGGCGTGCGAACAGGCAGAAGCTATACCGTCAGGCCTACGATATGGGTATAGTAGACATGACATCTAGTGGGTCCCACATAGTACTCAAGAAATCTGTGGGGGCTTGTAGCCATTTATCCACCGGGCAAGCCAGTGACCCCACTCCCTTCTCATGCCCTACTCGTCCCCGTCTTTTTCTAGTACAATACCTTACAACAGTTCGCTCCCAGTCGTCCCATCCTTTAACATTACACCAGTTCAACTTCTCCTAACCCTCCTCCAAAATCCATGGCCTCCCAAATCTCCATGATTGCCGCTGAGTACCAGGTTAGAGCCATCAGCGGCGATGAGTTCATCGTCATCTACACACGTGGATCCGTGGCGGTGAAAGCATGCCTTGCTCGCTTCCTACGCATGTTGAACAGTTCAACGGATGAGTGGGTCGCTGGGCTAGATGTTGAGTACACCACAGTCCTGCAAAGAGAGAAGATTCTAAAGGAGGCAGAGAAGAAGAAGCCCGCCGTGATACAGGTTTGCGTACATAACATGTGCTTGGTCTACCACATATGCCATGCCGACGTCGAGTACCAGGATTTTTAGAACTTGCTCAAGGACGAATGAGTGAAATTTGTTATTGTAGACTTTAGGAATGACAGGGATGTCCTTGGTCGGATAGGCCTCGTTGTAGGCCAGCCCTTCGATCTCCAGAAGGCAAGCCTGGTGTCCTCCTCTCATCCTTCAATGCTGACCCTGGCAGCAGCCATGATTGATCATTCGTACGCTAAACTAAAGAAACCTCACCACGAGTTTCATCATGCATGGGAGTCGAAGACATTAGATGAAGATCACATCCTGTACACAGCAATGCATGCCTACCTTTGTTGGATGAAGAAGCAGAGGCCAGTGTCCGGTTCAAGCAAAGAAGCGTCGGCAAAGAGGAAGAGGAAGAGGGACGAGGACGAAGTCGAGGACGTAGACTCAGACTCCGAGTTGGTGGCAGTGGCGTCGCTCATGCTAGTTCTACTGCAGTGTCAAGCGGACTAGTTGCTTAGTTTATTTTCAAGGGTGTGTTGTGCTGAGGCCCTAGTAGAACTATGTTTATATTCTTTCTCCTAATTTGAACTCTTTAGTACGTATAGTAGTAGTAGTACTATGTCTTACTACTGTTCTTCTTGCAGTTGGTACTACTCCTCGTATCTTCTTGTTCCTACTTTACTTAATACGTTCGTACTAGTAGTATAATTTGGGTCAGTCAATTTGTGAAAGAAGTTCAACGGAGCGAAGGAAGATGATGACAGAGAAGCTACCCCAGTATCTATATTAGGGTTGCAGGGTGACCATGATCTATCTTATGAGTGTTGGGTGTGGAATGCAGTTCACCAGAAAAAAATGGATCGTGCTCGTGGTTAAAGGGATGGCAGGGTGGGGGTAGCATGGCAGTGGCAGGTGGTTTAGGGGAGGGCGCGGCGGTGGCGGTAGGCGGTTAGGCGTGTGGCGGGCTAAGAAGATGAACCGTGCATCAATTTCGGAGGTTGAAGAAGCCCTTATAGCCATCCATGTTGCATCAAACGGCTCACAAGAGTCGACTGACCCAAATTGCTCCTTCAGATTGCAGGATCCACGTGGCATTAAAGTCTTGAAGGTAGATTCCGCGTCCGCACCCGGTTTGTGGGCTCGACGCGTGCGCGACCGGCTTCCGCCGCGACAGCCACCATGTGCGCCTCCTCCGCGCGGGCGGAGACGACAATAACATGCTAGTTCCTCCTCGCCGGCGTGCTGGAGCATGTGCTCGTCCTCCTCTTCACGCTGCGTGCATAGACGCGGCTCCACCAGCTACTCACGTGCTTGGCAGCGGGGCGACATCGCGAGGAGGGACTGCAGACGACGTGAGCGGGCGAGCCTTCGGCTTCATGGCACAGGGATGGTGGCAACACGGCGGTGATGGGCGAGAAATTGTTGGCCGGAGCAGGCGGGCGCCGGCATGTGGAACGGCGGCGGCATATTGATGAGTGCGCGTATGGGAGATTAGTTTAGTTTTATATAGGGTTGGTCAAACTTAAAAGAAAACCGTACTAGTACATGTAAACATTAGATGTAGGCAGCGCTTTTATTAGTTTCCACAACCACGATACAGAATCCTGTGCAAGCGCGTGAACCGCGGCCGCGCAGTCGATCGAATGATGCGTCACCGTGTCGCGCTCGAAGGACATCCACCGAACCTTTTTGTGTGTGTGAAAACAATCCCCGAATATTACTCAAATTTTTTTTCCTGGAAAAATTCTTGACGCTAAAATATTTCCATATATTTGAATTTAGCTCCAGTTCGTGTTTATTTGGATTTGGACATTTTAGGTGTGCCCTAGTTTTTATTACTGATTTTGTGTGCGTGACTGAGAGAGAACGTGTGTATGTGTCCATATGTGTGTTGTGGCGGAAGGGCAATGTGGAGACGGTGTGCGTGTGATAGAGACATAGAGAGGTGTGAATGTGCAAATGATCATGCATGAGTGAGACATAGACAGATGCTGATACGTTGTGTATACATGAGAGAACGGTCTTCTATTTTACTTGTGTGTGTGAGAGAGAGAGAGAGAGGAGCATCCGTAACACAACAACCATCTCTCTTGATTCATCCGTCCCTCGCACGTTCGCATGTAACACATGCATCAACGTGCACATTTTGACACCCTCACCCGGCCCCTGCCCACCTCAAGGCTCGCACATCGCTCTCTATTTCACACGCACGATCTCTTCATGAATACCTTGTTTATCATGTAGATTTCCTTCACATACACAAACGTTTCACTCCTTAGGTTTTTTTTCTCTCAGTATCTAACACACACACACACAGCACACAGCACACACACCCCCTCCCCCGAGCACACAATTCATCCCCATCCAAGGTTATATGGCGACCACTCTCGCTTGTGCTTCTCTACACCCCAGCATGCACAACACCTCAATCTTGAAAGAGGGCATCGCGGAGATCGAAGATGGCGACCACACTATGCTAGAGAATGCGGGGCCATTTGGAAGCATGATGATGTGACGACGGCTAACTGACTCCTCCCCCCACCCTCTCTCTCGCACAAAATTACCAATCCCTCTCTCCCCGCACAAATTTATCAATCCCTCATCCCACGAGATCCTTCCCCACTCGTCCATGTTTTTCCAGCTCTCTCATCAAACCTATTGTCTCTTCACCTTCCACGTGTACAGAATCCGGATGCACACGCATCTCACGTATATTACATGTCTCCATCTTTCTCACAGACCTAACTTCTTCCTCTCTCTTTCTCTCTCTCTCTCTCTCTCTGTTTCGTTAGATTTGTCTCCTACTCTCTCGTCCACATACATACAATCTTTCCAGCCTTATCTACTCCATCTTCGCAAGCTCTCTCTGCACGTTTCATTGAAACATTGGGATATGTTCAAATTGTTGCTTTTATAATGGCTGATGTAGAGTTATTGTTGGTTTTGTTGCATCCTACAAAGTAATAACTATGAAATGCATTTTGATTGTCATTTGACTGGGATTATGTGAGTTTGAGCATGTTGTGAAGTACTATAGACCTCGTATACATCTTGGAATTCGAGAATGATTCTAACTATTGAATTGTATAGACCATTACATTCGAAGTCAGTAGCCTAATATATTTATTTCACAATTTCAACAAATGATTAATTCACTACATACTAAGAAAACAAATGTGTACACCCTCCGTTTTTCATTTAAGTCCACGTATTAGCATTGGTCAAAGTCATGTTTTGTAAACTCTCAGAAAGTTTATAACAAAAAATACGAACATATACAATAAAAAATAAATACCATTAGATTCATTATTGAATGTAGTTTCACATCATACATATCTGTTATGGTAAATGTTTATATTTTTCTATAAACTTGGTCAAACTTTAGGAAGTTTGACTTCGGTCAAACCTAATATGCAGAGTTTACTAGTACTAGTCGCTAGTTGCTTAGCCAAATCACCCAACACGCCACATGGGGAGTTCAGTGTCACAAAATTTTGAGGTCGGCGGGAAAATCTCCCGCGACCCTGATTCGAGCAGTGGGAACTGACCATCATAGCCTTCGGAACAGGCCTATGGATGACAGTTGGTAGGGGGCTGTTTTCGTAACTTTAGGTTCACCCTACCCAGCCAACCCCACCCCGGCACCTAGAGTAGTACACCTGAATACTCCCCATTTTCTATCCCCACCGCAAAATAGACTTCTCCACGGTACCGCAGCCTTCATGGTCCTCCCCTTCTACATCGGCGCACTCGTCCATCGCACCACATCTGCCTCATCAACGACCTCATACGCTGCACTGGAGCCATTCCACCATTGTCATCGTACACAGAGCCTCTTCCCCGGCACCGTCTTCCACGGTATCGGATCTTCTTCTCGGAAGCCGACGCTAAGCGTAGAAGCACCACCGTCGTGGACAATGAACTGACTCCCATTGCCGACCATGACTCATAGAGGCCGCCGCGACCATCGTTCTCCTCCTCGATTGGTAATGTGTGTATTGAATCACTTGGCAGTGCATGTGAGTTCCAATTTTTTTCATACCTACCCTTCAAATTTCCTGGGTGCTATAGTTCACGTAAAAGTAACTGGTTATAGCCTCCATTGTCCAACAGAATATCAGCTTGTAATTGTGCGTCGCTCCTGTATCGCGTTGTGCTTGGGTAGGTTTTTCATCTGCAACCAGTAGTGTGGCAAATGATGGAAAGTTTTTTAGAACTAGCAAGATGCCCATGCATTGCACGCATCAAGATGCATTTGTATGAGTAGTTTATATTGTGGGAGAAAAGGATGAATGAGGGAAGGCCTTATTTGCAAATCTGGAGAGGGGTGTGGGTATCTTTTTGCAAAATTGCCAATGTTTCCTTCCTATTTGTCAGATATAAATCGGACGGCCTATATTGCAGGATGGCAGGCACACCATCATCACCAACTCTATTTTTTCTCTATCTATCTACTCTTATAATAAAACCGAGTTGGTGATGATGTTGTGCCTGCCATCCTGCAATATGGGTCGTCCGATCTATATCTGACGGATAGAATGCAAACTATCACAATTTTGTAAAAAGATACCCGCACCCCTCTCCACATTTTCAGATAAGGACTTCCCTCGTTCATCTTCGTCTCCCACGAGATAAAAAGCTCGTATAAATGCATCTTGATGTTCCGTGTAATGCATGGGCCTCTTGCTAGTATAAGAAAAAAAGTAGAGAGTAGAGAAGTAGAGATAAATACTAAATATAAAATAAATATAATAGTAGAGAAGAGAGTAGAGATAGCAGAGATGTAGGGAAAGGATTGCGCGCGCGGGAAAAAGCTGTCGGGCGTGCACTAGTTTTGGCGCGCGGCGTCCAGCGCGCTTTATAAAATCCAACACCCTCCCACCGCTCTATGCCTTGCCACCACTCTCTCCCTGCTCTTTCTCGCCTCACTACTGCCGCCCAACCATGCCGTCACGTCGCCGGGAAACTTGAGGATACCGCGGCGCCCGCGCGCGCCCCTCTGACGGCTTCTCCGCCGAGATCCGGTTCCGCGGGATGCGCCTCGGCCTCAGCAATTTTGACACTGCCAACGAGGCCGCCCGCACATACGACGCGGCAGTGTGGCGCCTCCGGTGGCATCATAGAACATTTAACTTCCCCAACATGTTGATGCGGGAGCGGGCACAGGAGCTCGCACCTCTGTCACGGCTTATCACCGACGAGGATCATCGCGACAACCGGAGGCGGGAGCACCGTTTCAGCATCGCCGAGATGGACGAGGAAGCCATGGTGCTGTGGTGCTAATGCTTCCCACAGGACATCATCAACGAGCATGAGTTCTACGCGCAAAGGAGGGCGGAGAGGGATAAGAGGAGGGCGGAGCGAGCCGCCAATCGCGAGGACAAGCGTAGGCGAAAAGCGGACGCTCAATTGAACATGAGGCTACGAGCAGCGTTGCCCAGGGAATCCGACGACGATCGGTATCTTCATGCCTACAGTCAGACTTCGGAGGAGGACATCACCGAGGAGGAGTCGGATGACGACGAGTAGTTGAATAATCTATTTTTTATCTATCTATGCTGAGAACTATCCTCTACTCTCTTGTCTCTACTATCCATCTCTACTTGTCGATCTCAGCACTGTAAACACTTTTTTAAAGCGTCGCGCCTTGCGATTCTGTTGGAGATGCTATAACATGGCAGACGAGTGCTTTAATGTTGCCCACAAGATGCGCGAGTGTTACTAGTTGTCGGGGAAACTGATCCACCAACACCTATGGGGACCGGGCCCCTTTCGGTTCGGAGGGGGGCGGAGGCCGCGCAAAGAGCGGATCGAGGCAGTACATGCGAGTAGTTTTACCCAGCTTCGGGCCGCACGGATGCGTAAAACCCTACTGCTGCTTGTTTGTGTGTATTGAATTCTTGCTCAGGAGCGATGGACGCTGCCAGACCGAGCGTGAGAGTGTTCCTGATGTTTCGAATGAGCCGAACCCCTTCTACGTTGCGCTTGGGCCTCCTTTTATACTTTCAAGGGGTCACCGACAGGTGGCAACGTAGACTAGAAGGGTAAAAATGGAAAAGGATGCGGTAGGTGCAGCTACCGCTACTGTGGACACAGTGCACCCTACCTAACTCTGACGGCAGGGGACAAGGTCATTGAATGCCCGTCTGAGTTGCCTAAACAGTGCAAAAAGTGACCGTTAGGAGCGCCACCGTTTGCCACGATGGCCTTCTCTTCATCTCCGCTTGCCACCACGTACCCCTGGCTGCACAGGCTCCCGCCACGCGCCCCTGAGGAAGCCTCATGGCAACACGCGGGTGGGTGCGCTGGAGCGTGGGTACAGAGTGGCAGTAGGCCCCCGGCGAGTACCTTGTCGGGGTCGTCGTCTTGTCGAGTCCAGAAGCTTGTCGCTCACCGGACCTTGCCGGGACGTGCGGTGCATCGCGGCAAGTTTCTTGAAGTGCCGTGGTTGGCCTTCCCGGCAAGCTCCTCTTGCCGGGGCCTTGTCTCTTCCCGGCAAGATCCTTTTGTCGGGGCCTTGTCTCTTCATCTTGAATGCTTTGTCCTTGAATGGCTCCAAAGGAACCCACGGAGGACTCTGGCGGTCGTTCGGCAAGCCTTGCCGCGCGGCGCTGCAACTGCCCGTGCACAAGTTCGGGATACTAGGGTACCCCTACTCTAGTACACCGACAGGAGCCCCCGGGCCTGGGCCACACACGGTGCCGAGCGCTGTTGGGCCAGGCCCAAAATAGGGCACGGGCACGCGCGAAGCCTGGGTTATGCCGAATCTAACTCCGTATCCACCGCGCCTCCCGTAATGGCACGCGTCAATCGCGGAGTCGTGGGAGAGATCGTGGGTGGTTGTTTATTTGGAAAGCCGAAATGTCCGCCCCGTCCCTCTTTATAAGAAGGGGAAACAGGGGCATTTCCCCCACCTTCACCCTTCGCTGCTGGAATCTCAGAAATCTCCGCCGCCCTCCTCCGCTTGCAGAGTTGAAAGAGGGCAGTGCTCCGCCCCCGTCGCTGCTGCCACCACCAGCGCCGTCGATCTCCCCGACCGCCTCCGCCATGCCTCCGAAGCCCGGAAAGGGGAAGGCCACGAAGGCCGCGGCCGCGAAAGCTGTGAAGTCGACCGAAGCGCAGCGGCTTGAGGCGCTGCGGAAGGAGCGGGCCACTTTCCCCCCCGAGCTCTCCGCGAAGGAGCTGAGGGAGTGGTACTATCTCTTCTGGTCGACGGAGACGCGGGCGCATCCACGCACGAAGGTACTCTCCGCCGTTGCCTCGCAAGCAGCTCCAATTGGCGGATATCCTTTCTTCTCCATGTTCTTCTACTGCGGGCTCTGCCCGCCATTCTCTGATTTCTTTTGCAACGTCATGAACACCTATGGACTCCACCTCCTTGACTTCACCCCAAACGCCGTTCTGACCATGGCAGTTTTCGCCCATCTATGCGAAAACTTTGTTGGAGTCCACCCCAACGTAGCTCTCTTCTGCCATTTCTTTATGCCTCGTGTCGAGAGAGGGGAACCTCTTGCCGGCGGGATCGCCTGGATCTCGCGGGCCGGCAAGAAAGAGACCTATCTGGAGGGGGAGCTCCGCAGCAAGTGGGACGAGTGGAGAGCAGATTGGTGCTGCGTTGTAGAAGAGAGCCCATAGGTGACCTTCTTGGCGGCGGCTTCGGGAAGCTCTGCCGGAAAGTAGTCATCAGAAACCAACTTCCTCTTCTTTCTCTGTCCAGTCGACGGTGTTACGGATGGTTGAGTCAGCTTGAGCACAAAAATCCCTGGTTCCACAGGTAACTTTAGTGCTGCGCACTTTGACAGGCCGTCAGCAATATCGTTCTGAGCTCGTGGAACATGCTCCATTTGCAGGCCGTCAAAGTGTTCTTCTAGCTTTCTCACTTCATCAACATAAGCTTCCATCAGTGGACTCTGGTAGTTCTTGTTCACCTGGCGGACGACAAGCTGCGAGTCACCCCTTACAATGAGTTTCTTGATCCCAAGGTCGGCTGCGATTATGAGGCCGGCAAGCAAACCCTCATACTCTGCAGTATTGTTCGTTTCTTGTTCCTTGGGAAAGTGCATCTGGACTACGTACTTGAGGTGCTCTCCGGTGGGTGCGATAAGCAGCACGCCTGCACCGGCGCCTTGCAGCGAGAAGGCACCATCAAAGTACATCAGCCACTCTTTGCTTGTCTCCTTGACGGGGATGCTCGTCTCTGGAATTTCTTCGTCTGGGGTTGGCGTCCACTCTGCTATGAACTCTGCCAATGCCCTGCTTTGGATCGTTGCAGTGCTCTCAAACTTGAGGCCAAAGCTTGACAGTTCCAATGCCCACTCGACAATCCTGCCTGTTGCTTCTGGATTCTGCAGTATCCTCTTCAGCAGAAAGCGAGTGACAACTGTGATCTCGTGTGTCTGGAAGTAATGGCGCAGCTTTCTCGAGGCCATGAGAAGGCCGAAAAGCAATTTTTGCACACCAGAGTACCTCGACCTAGCCCCCTGGAGAAGGGAGCTGACAAAGTAAACTGGGCGCTGCACCATCTTCTTCTGTACCTCCTTGCACGTCTGCGCAGATTCATCTTTGTCGAGACCAGAGCTTGTCGGAGAAGCCCCCTGCTTGTCGCTGGATTCGCTTGTCGCAGTTGCTGGCTCATCATCCGCCTCCCTCTCTGCTACTAACGTAGCACTAACCACTTGATTGGTTGCTGCCAGATATAGCAGCAACTTCTCTTGTGGCTTAGGTGTGACAAGTATTGGAGTGGAGGACCGGTACCTCTTCAAGTCCTATAGCGCGGCCTCCGCTTCTGGAGTCCATTTCATTGGACCTGCCTTTTTCAATATTTTGAAAAATGGCAGGGCGCGCTCAGCAGACTTAGAGATAAACCTGCTGAGAGCAGCCACGCAACCGGCAAGCCTTCGCACATCCTTGACGCGCTTCGGTGCTTCAATCTGCTCGATGGCCTTGATCTTGTCGGGGTTGGCTTCAATTCCCCGCTGAGACACAAAGAACCCGAGAAGCTTGCCCGAAGGGACTCCAAACACGCACTTCTCGGGGTTGAGCTTGAGGTTGATCTTGCGCAGATTTGCAACAGTTTCTTCTAAATCTTGGATTAGGGTAGCCTTGTCCTTACTCTTGACCACTATATCATCCATGTAGGCTTCCACATTTCTGTGTATCTGTGGCTCAAAAGCGACATGGACTACCCTTGAAAATGTTGAACCAGCATTCTTCAACCCAAAGGGCATCTGTACAAAACAGTATGTGTCGCAAGGGGTGATAAATGCAGTTTTTTCCTCATCCTCTTCTGCCATGAAGATTTGATGGTATCCTGAATATGCATCAAGAAATGAAAGCAAATCACATCCAGCTGTGGAGTCAACAATTTGGTCAATGCGCGGCAAGGGAAATGGATCTTTGGGACAAGCTTTATTGACATCAGTGAAGTCTATACAAAGCCTCCATTTCCCGTTCGCCTTGCGCACGACTACAGGATTGGCCAACCACGTGGGATGGAGCACTCCTCTGACAAGGCCTGCTGCTTCCAATTTCCTGATCTCTTCTGCAATGAACTCTTGGCGCTCCACTGCTTGCTTCCTGACTTTTTGCTTGACGGGACGAGCATGAGGACAAACGGCTAGGTGGTGCTCAATTACTTTCCTGGGAAAACCGGGGATATCAGACGGTTGCCATGCAAACACGTCGACATTCGCCCGCAGGAAAGCAATGAGCGCGCTTTCCTATTTGAGGTCAAGCGTGGCACTGATGGTGAAGGTACCACCAGTGCCGTCCTCCTTGGCGGACACCTTCTTGGTCTCGGGTGGAGCTGCCATCGTCTTCTTGCACTTGCCGGTGGAGCTCGATGGTGCGTTCTCGACGGTAGCGCAGCACTCCGAAGAGGTGCGCTTGCCGGAGTAGGCATCAGAGCTCTTGCCGGACTTGGTCTTCTTCTTCCCTCCGGGAACTTCAGTGGCAAGTGTCTTGCGCTCTGCTGCGGCTGCCGCTTCCCGGTAGATCTTGTCGGGATAAGAGCATCCGTCTTGTCGCCAGGGACAGAGATGACACTTATTGGGCCTGGCATATTTAGTATGTTGTACGCATAGTGAGATGCTGCCATGAACTTGGCGAGTGCCGGACGGCCAAGGATCCCATTGTAGGGCAATGGAAAATCGACAACGTCAAATGTGACCCTCTCAGTTTTGAAATTCAGCTTGCTGCCAAATGTGACCGGCAGCGTGATCTTCCCCTTCGGCTTGCTCCTTCCCGGGTTGATTCCTTGGAATGTGCCGGTCTCTTCGAGCTCGCTGTCAGGGATCTAGAGTTTCTGAAGGACCGCGGAGGAGATCAGATTCAAGCCAGCCCCGCCGTCAACTAGCATCTTCGTGACCTTGAGGTTGCGGATAGTTGGCGAAACCAACATCGGCAAGCACCCGACCGCAGTTACGCGATCAGGGTGATCCTCAATGTCGAAGATGATAGGCGTGCTGGACCATTTAAGAGGCTTGCGTGACTCTACGGATGGTTCCGCTGCATTAACCTCCTGCATCCACTGCTTGACTTGGCGGTGCGAAGTATGCAGAGAAGCACCACCGTCAACGCATAGGACCTCTGTAGCTTTCTAAAATTCCTGCTCATCGGCCTCATCATCATCCATGTCTTCGTCATCGTCGTCGTCTTCATCCTTGTCGCGGCCACGGGGAGGCCTATCTCCTTGCCGCTGCTTGGCCTTGCCGCGGCGTCCTCCCCGGCCGGGGCGTTTCTTGCCGGATCCACCAGTTCCTTCATGGGCCTTCTCCTTGTCGCGCCGCTCGTACTCAGCTTTCTGTTGCTCAACAAGCTGTTCGACTTTCTTGCAGTTCTGGAGATCGTGACCCTTGGTGCGGTGAATCTTACAATACTGCTTGCCGGAGCTGTCCTGCTTGTCGGCGGCCGCCACAGGCTGGGCCTCTTTGCCGGAGCCACCATCCTTAGTTTCCTTGGCGCCACCTCCGTTGCCGGACTGCTCGACAGCTAGCAATTCCTTGCCCTTCCTCCTTCTGTTGTTCCGCCGCCGGCCTTTCTTTGCCGGGGCGGCATCCTCACTATCAGATCCTCCTGCTCATGTATCCTCTCCGGGGAGCTTCCTCCCCTCTTTAGCGCGTGCGCACTTGTCGGCCAAGGCGTAAAGCTCGCTGACGTCTCTGATCTTACACATCGCCATCTCCTCCCTCATCATTCGGTTTCGCACGTTCTGATGGAACACGCTGATGATCGCGGCGGGGTGGACATCTGGGATGTTGTGTTGTACACGGCTGAATCTCTGAATGTACTTGCGCAGTGGCTCTCCTTCCTTCTGGGCGAGCAGATGAAGATCGCTCTCTTGGCCATGTGGCTTGTGGCCGCCTGTAAAGGCGCCGACAAACTGATGGCATAAATCTGCCCAAGAGGAGATGGAATTGTCCGGCAAGTGCATGAGCCAGGACCTGACGTTGGGCTTGAGTACCAGCGGGAAGTAGTTGGCAAGGACCTTGTCGTCCCGTCCCTCGGCAGCCTGCACCGCGATGGTGTAGATGCTGAGAAACTCCGACGGATGTGTCTTGCCGTCGTACTTCTCTGGTACGTCTGGTTTAAAATTCTTTGTGCTGGGCCACTGGACTTGCCGCAGCTCACGGGTGAACGCAGGACAACCTACCGCGTACGGCAGATTGCCTGGTTCCCCTGGCGCATGCATGTCAACAGAGGGCCCAGCGCGCTTGTCGGATTGACGTCGCGCTTCTCTTCGGCGCTCGATGCGGGTTCGAGCGTCTTCTTGTTGTCGTTCATGGAGAAGTTGGCGCTGGTCGCGACGAGCTCGTGGGTCCGACGACGGGGTGGAGCCGCTGTCGGGGTGGACCCGGCGAGTCGGCGATTTTGGCCTTCGTAGTGGAGAGTGCATGGAAGTCGCACCTCCCCCGGTCTTGTTGCCATCGGCTCGCGTCCAGCCGTCCTGCCGCGGCAGCGAGGTGCTTGGTTGCCGTGCAGTGTCGCCGTTGGCGAAGCCGATGAGGCTCTGGATAGTGGCCCTCCGTTCGTCGGTCTTGTCCGCCGTCGGAGGATAGTCTAGGAGCAGTTGAGCTCGCGCCAAGGCTTCTGCTGGAGTGGTGGGCGGCGGAGGTGAACGGTGCGAGGAGTGGGGCGTGCTCGGACTCCTAACCACGTTAGAAGGAGCAGTGCCCCGTCCAGGCGACCGTACTTCGCTCGAGCCAGCATGTTGACGTGCATGTTGGTCTTGAGCGCCACGAGAACCACCAGCTTGATCTTGGCCCAGCGGACGTATGGCGCTGCGAACGCCATGACGCTGCTGGTCCCGCGCCTCCTGAGAGGGGCGCGGTGCGCGCATGGACGCCGAGGTTTGTGCCGCCTTGTCCTTGGACTTGGCCGCACTGAGGGCTCCCTCGTCGACGCCCATTCTTCCGCCGGCGTCAACTCCACCACTCGTTTGCTCCGGAGGCGGTGAAAGCGACGCAGACGGAACAGCTGCCTCCGAATCCTTCTTCTTCGGTGGCATGTCGATGAAGACGATAAAGATTTAGCTCGCGTGCACGCCGGATCGGGTTCGCACAATCTCGACGCCCCCTACCTGGCGCGCCAAAGATGTCGGGGAAACTGATCCACCAACACCTATGGGGACCGGGCCCCTTTCGGTTCGGAGGGGGGCGGAGGCCACGCAAAGAGCGGATCGAGGCAGTACACGCGAGCAGTTTTACCCAGCTTCGGGCCGCACGGATGCGTAAAACCCTACTGCTGCTTGTTTGTGTGTGTTGAATTCTTGCTCAGGAGCGATGGATGCTGCCAGGCCGAGCGTGAGAGTGTTCCTGATGTTTCGAATGAGCCGAACCCCTTCTACGTTGCGCTTGGGCCTCCTTTTATACTTTCAAGGGGTCACCGACAGGTGGCAACGTAGACTAGAAGGGTAAAAATGGAAAAGGATGTGGTAGGTGCAGCTACCGCTACTGTGGACACAGTGCACCCTACCTAACTATGACGGCAGGGGACAAGGTCATTGAATGCCCGTCTGAGTTGCCTAAACAGTGCAAAAAGTGACCATTAGGAGCGCCACCGTTTGCCACGATGGCCTTCTCTTCATCTCCGCTTGCCACCGCGTACCCCTGGCTGCACAGGCTCCCGCCACGCGCCCCTGAGGAAGCCTCATGGCGACACGCGGGTGGGTGCGCTGGAGCGAGGGTACAGAGTGGTAGCGGGCCCCCGGCGAGTACCTTGTCGGGGTCGTCGTCTTGTCGAGTCCAGAAGCTTGTCGCTCACCGGACCTTGCCGGGACGTGCGGTGCATCGCGACAAGTTTCTTGAAGTGCCGTGGTTGGCCTTCCTGGCAAGCTCCTCTTGCCGGGGCTTTGTCTCTTCCCGGCAAGATCCTCTTGCCGGGGCCTTGTCTCTTCATCTTGAATGCTTTGTCCTTGAATGGCTCCAAAGGAACCCACGGAGGACTCTGGCGGTCGTCCGGCAAGCCTTGCCGCGCGGCGCTGCAACTGCCCGTGCACAAGTTCGGGATACTAGGGTACCCCTACTCTAGTACACCGACACTAGTAGTATATTTTTCTTGCCATGTTGAGTTTTTATAACCACGAGTGCATACATGCAGAGGAGCAATGAAGACCAAACACGGGATATTTGGGGCATCTTCAAGGAGCGTGATAAGTTAAAGAGGAGCTGCACCGAACCTGTAAAACGAGCTTTGGTAAGTAACACCCTTTCAGTTACTTTTGTTTAGCCTCGTGTTCTTCGATGTGTATATGTTGTAGTTTCTGTTTCTCTTAAGCCTCGTGTTCTTTGATGTGTAATAAGAAGAGTCTTAATCGTCGTAATGCTTTCGTTTTTAGCTTGATGTAGGAAGTGGGTGTTCTCACTTTGTAGTCTGTTTTTATATTTTTTTCCTTTTGAATTCACTTCTCCCAGTTCTGTTTATCTAGATTCTACTAAATGGATCTGGGTTGCTAGTATTGATCTAGAAAAGAAGTAACTTCATGTCAGGATTCTGTTCCTGCGAGGAGGGAAGTATGGTCAACTACGAGATCATGTTTCCAAAATGAGGTTGGATTACAGACAAGGTGCGAGTTCCCTAATGATGCTGGATTAGACACAAGGTGCAAATTCCCAGATGATGCTGGATTACACATAAGCCAGGTGGATTCGTCAGCTGTTCGTGTCCTAGTCGCTCTAGTAAAGGCTAAAAGAAAGCATGCAGCAGCCCTTGAGAATGTAGCTGAGTTCCTGAAGAAGCGAAAAGAGCAACCAGATGCTCTCTTCACCCATGCCAAAGAAGAGATGGAAGAAGCCAGAAATATGTTAGCAGAGGTAGAGCAGGCTAGGCGTCTCCTGCTATCTAAAACTTTTGTCAATACAAAATTTCCTTCATCGTAGCTAGGTTCAAATGTTTATCCAGTCAGCATGCCTATTGTGATGTCTGTGCATCTACTGATGTGGCACAAAATATATTTTTTCGTGTCATGTAATAACAACAATTACTTTCCAAACAATAACAAATGAAGCATTGGACATGGTATAGTTCACGCGCAAGCCCGACATTCCAAGTTCAGCTTCCACATCAAACTCATGTTCACAGATATCTGCACATTCATACATAATGTCCACAACCATAATTCACTTCAAAGCCAAAAAATTGAGGAGATTTATGAATAAAGAAAAACCTCTACTTCCTCCTACCAGTGCAAGCACAAGAAGTCAAGGCCATGCGTAATTAATTATATTTTGGTCATTTTTTGTGTTCTAAAATGCTGGCCGGCTCGCGGAAGGACGTGTTGCCGGCACACGCACGGATTCAATGAAGCCAGGCGGGGGCAGTCTAAAGCCGGTTGCATGCGGTGAGGAGGCGTGTTTAGCCAGGCCTGCAGCGAGTGGGGCCCTCTTGGCCGGTGCACCGGTTCAATGCCTGCGCTATGAGAGGTCATGTTCGTGTCAGAGCAATCACTCCCTCCAGTCCTCTTTTGTTTGGGTATAACAAAATCTCATTTTCCATTCACATTTTACAAGTAAAATTCGTGTACAAACTTTCACACAAAATACGATGGGGACTAGTAAACCAGAACGGAGGTAGTAGTTTTTTTTAATCAAAGAAGGGTTCCCCCTTCCGATTTTCATTACTGAAAACCAACGTCTAAATCTAAACCATAGTATTTTCCCTAGAACTACCAGGTTCAACATCTCACAACATAAACCCATACAACCATACGCCAAGGAGGTACTTAGTACTATGAATTCCATTTTTGCTCCATACCAATTGTTCTAAAAACTACTTAGTACTTATAACGCACCATTGAAAATCGGAACTCTTAACCCCGCTAAAAAATGATATTTTAAACGTGGCTACTCGATCTGTGGCAACTGGCGAGCCACCGCCTCCATGTCGTTCATGTGTGGTCCCGACCATCAACTCCTACGGATCAAATTATCACGCGAGCTGACTATTCCTACAAAGGTGCGCTCCACCACGTACCCGGTACCCGCGAATGCAGCAATCGTGCACCTAGGGTTTTAGGGTTTATTTGTTAACGTTGCCTTTACGTAACACTCATGTGTGCGAGACAGCGAGAGATCGACTGCGTGCGTGCGCCTCTTCTCTTTGTATATGCACTCCACCATTTTTCTCGTGTCCAAAAACTTATAATAACTACTAGCAATGTGCCAATGTGTTGCCACACGATCAGAGTAGATTAATACATATTCACCGATTTGATAGAAAAAAATTCTAGTTTTGAAATACGTATATCACTAAAAATATGTTGTCTTTCACTCAAAATATATTCCTTTGGCGGTTTTGATGAGATAAGGGAGGAATGTTGTTGGTTTCAAGATTCGAGAAGTGGTATATGTCTAATTTCTACTCATACTAGCAAGATGCCCGTGCGTTGCACGGAACATCAAGATCTTGTGGGAGAAAAGGATGAACGAGGGAAGGCCTTATCTACAAATGTGGAGAGGAGTGCGGATAAATTGCCATAGTTTCCTTCCTACCCATCAGATATAAATCAGATGACATATATTGCAGGATGGCAGGCCCACCATCATCACCAACTCTGTTATTATCCCTACTCACTACTGGAAACAGGGAATTTGCCATCAGCCAGCTCTTTGCCACCTGCCAGCTGATGGCAAAGAATGTCTTTGCCATCTGCTTATAAAAAACAGATGGCAAAGAACTGACAGACGGCAAAGGACATGGTTGCCATCAGCCAATTCTTTGCCATCTGCTAGTGGATGGCAAATAATCTTTGCCATCTGCCAGCAGATGGCAAAGAGGTTGGCAAGTCCTGTGGCCGTCAAGAGTGTAACGACGTACTAGCCCCACCTCTTTTCCATCTGCCAGCAGACGGCAAAGATTCTTTGCCATCCAGATGGCAAAGAGATGGGGTAATTTTTTTCCAGGCAAAAAAAACTGTGGGGTTATTTTTGTTCTCATTGGTTGAAATGTTTGTGTCATGGATTGATGACATGGCATCCATCCATCCATCCATCCCATTTATCTAAACAAAAAAAAGAGAAAGAAAGAAAAAGAACCCCCACCCCCCGGGCAGCCCAACCACCCAAACCGTATCCCATCCCACTCCATCGTAGCCACCCCCAGATGCAATCTCGCCGCCACTCCATCCTCTCCAGCTCGCGCACGCTCGCCGCCGCCACGTCCGCCGCCGCGGCCGCACTCAGGGTGCAACGGCCTCATCCCCGCTCGCCACCCTCCCCGCACACCGACTTTAGAGGCTGGATCGAGCCCATCCCCGCCAAACTTCCTCCCCCTCCTCCCTTCCAGATTCCCCAACCTAAGCACCAGCCTCGCCGCCGACCAACTCCTCTCCCCCAACCCCGCTGCCGCCGGCCTCCTCTTCTCCAACCCGGGCTCTCTCCCATCGGTGCACCGCTGCCGCCCCCACCCTCTTCCCTTCCCAAGCTGCTCAGGCGGCGCCCAGATCCGCCATCGCCAGGACTCCGGCGGCTCTCCCGATGCTGATGATCCCAATTGCGGCAGAGCTGGGGCTAAGCCCTCCAGGACTCTTCAAGAATCCGACGACCGCTACTCCACGCCTGCCTCCCCTCTCAGCACTCGCCCGTCCAGTTAGCCCCCGGGGACCTTGGTCATCCCCAACGAGGGCTGCGCCTCGTCCTCCGCCTGGGGATCTGATGACAACAAGCCCACAGACAGGTACAAGAACCCTGCCACCGCTTCCTTCCTCTTGGGACCGTAGCATCAGGGTTGCAGTCGTTGACGGCGATTAGTCCCCCACCTCCTACCCAAAAAATTATTTCCCCCTGTTCTCACTTGTTAACCGGAATTTCAACATCGACGACCAACCCCCGGGTCATCGCTTGCTACAATGCTGACGGAACATAATCTGCATTTTATTTACAATTGATTTTGTAGTCGCAATTGATCTTCAATTGAACTGACGATTTGGTGAAACCAAACACTTTTAGGTACTGGTCATCGACTACAAGCTAACCTACCCAAGTGGGACTGCCACTGCCATGCTCATAAACGGGTTCCACACACCTCAAGGAGATAAGAATGCAAGGTCCGGCCCTCGTTTATTCCCCCCTTCCTTTTGTGAGAAAAGCGCCCTCATTTATTCCCAGCTACGATGAATCAAACCATGTTTTAACTATGTAAAGACGCTTTAGAAATGGATGGATGAGGCTGATTCTTAATTTCTTTCAACTTTTACCGCAACAGGTAGCAGGTCCATGGGTTCCTCAAGTACTTTGGGATCAGCTTCTTCTGGAGCTTCTTCTAGTGGTTCTACACCGACGGTAACGTCTGCGGCTTCCTCCAGTTCCCCACCTTCGGGCTTAAATCCTGGAAGCAAACGTAACTTCCATATGACTTTTTTTTCTTGCTGAACAATTTGTAAGTCTAACTGGTTAAAAATGCACAGGCTTGGAAATATTCACGAATGTAGGTTCTTGTAGGTGTCCGTGCTTAGAAAGATTTGTCAGTTTTGATTTTCTGCTTCGTTGTATACTTGTTTAATACCCTGCAAATATACAACCTACTGTCTCTTAGATAACAAAAAGAAATGTGAGAGTTGATAGCAAATATTATGCTTTCGATTTTCTTTGCTTGATTATGTTGGCATGATTGGATGATTTGTTTCTTGATAGGGTCATGTAGCATCATGCAGTAGCTCTGATGACTAATTAGCATGTATTATTAGTTTCAATGCTATGTAGCATCATCGAATGGTTCCGATAACTTGTTAGCATGTTTTGTTAGTTCCAGAGAAAAAGCAAAATCCCAGCTCCGGCTGCTTCATGATCCTCTGGTTCTGCTTTTACCTCCCTGTTGTCATGTGAATTGCTCTGTTGTTATCTAGCAGTTCATTTGAGGCATGATTGAACAAGTGTACTACTTCATTTGTAGGTCTAATCACTCTCACGGTGCATGTGTTGTATAAAATTGATGTCGTGCTTGCCGTCGCCACACATCAGTTGGGCTGTTAGGTTCAATCCCTTCTGAGCTCTTCGGAGTCCAAGCTTGGTCCATATATATAATATATTGTTGTTGTTCTTGTAAGGATGGATGTGTTGTGTGGTTGGCCAATATATGTTTGGCTGGTGCAAAATCCTCATGATATAAGTTGTTGTGGTTTCTACTGCACTTAAAACTGTACCGAATCTGCAATAAACCTTATGACGTACATAGTAGTTGCCAGTACCCCTGTTTCAGGGGGGGAGTTATAGAGGCATTGCCAGAGTTGTAAAATTTGCTCGTTTGTCTGAGAGTTTGGGTTCTTTGTCCTGAACAGCACATAACACTGTTTGACTTCAAAGCTGGCTTCAACCACACATGAACAAGGATGAATGAGCACCAGCATATGTTATCCTAAAATTGGCTAACTGTGGCTCATATTGTTTTCCCCAGGTAGCTCATGGCGAGTGATGCATGAGCCATCTCGATCCTTTTGCTCTATTATTATATTTTATCCATGAAGGATTTACTTCTAGTCAGTTCGTAGTGGTTCCGGCTGTTTGCTGAACTTCTGTTCTTGCTTGTGCTATTTTTTTTACTGTTTAGATGGCTCAATTTACTTCCAATTTTACTCTTGAGTTTTCCAATGCATGCATACTCTGTTAATTTATTCTGAGTGCCCATAGTTCCCTCTCTAGTAGCACCACCTGTGCTCTTGTCTCATCCATAACAACAATTTACTAGTAGTATGTCTCTTGGCATGGGTGCTAGCTTAGGTCCCTTCTACTACTACTCCACTTAGTAACTTGTCTGCATTCTATTACTTTGTACCTATGTGTGTGAGCTGTGTTATATTCATCTTCCTCAAGTACTACAACACTGGTAGTTGTACACATATGATGGTGATTCGCTCCGGGCATTCCAGTTTTGGCGGTGGTGGTGGTGCTGCTCCTATGATGGTAGACTCGTCTGATTCCCCTAGCTGCATCCATGGTGATGAAGCTCGTCCTAGGCTAGAACCCCCTCGAGTGAGCTCCTTTGCTTGTTGGTTCTATGCTCTGCCTTTGTGAGGTGTAATTGTTCAATTTTGTTCATAGTCGAGAATTGGATGATATTGTATTTGTCATGATGTACATGGTTCATGAACTATGCCAACCTGCAGCTTTGTTGTACTAGTGTTAGTAGGATAATGCAAGTTTTGACAATCCATGCATATTTCCGCATCATAATAATCTTCTTCTTCTAGTCTTCTTCTCCTAACTTTCTTCTTTCCCATTTTACAGATTTGCTTAAGATCACGGAAGTTTGGGTTGATGGAGTGCTTGTATTTAGTTTTTGTTTTGACCTTGTGAAACTTGCTACCTATGGATGAAACTGTGTAATATTGATGAAACTATGTATATGTACGGATGAAACTTGCTACTATTGGTAACATGTGTTGGATATATATGTGTTCATGACTATTGGTAATATGTGTTGAATATGCTATATTGGTCATATAAATATATTTGTGTTTGATTTTCTGTGAAAAGAAACTGATATAAGAAAAATCAAAATTAAATGGGGCAATATAGTCACTTTGCCATCTGCTGGCAGATGGCAAAGAGCTTTGCCATCAGCTGGCAGATGGCAAAGAGGCCATGTGTCATCTACACGTAAAATTTGGGCTGGCCTATTTGGGCTCTTTGCCATCTGCCAGCAGATGGCAAAGCTCTTTGCCATCTGCTAGCAGACGGCAAAGCATGCAGCCTTTGCCGTCTGCTGGCAGACGGTAAAAAGCCTGCAGCCTTTGCCATCTGCTGGCAGACGGCAAAGTATGCCGTTAGCCTTATAATGGGGCTAACCCCGTTAAGAGGCTTTGCCATCTGCCAGCTGATGGCAAAGGCACAGGCTCTTTGCCATCAGCCAGCAGACGGCAAAGAAGCCTTTACCGGCAGGGTTTCAGACAAACTGTTTGCCATCTGCTGGCAGATGGCAAAGCCTTTGCCATCCGCCGACCATGCCTTTGCCATCTGCCATGGCTGATGGCAAATTCCCTGTTTCCAGTAGTGACTCTTATAAAAAGCATAGTCAGTGATGATCGTGTGCCTGCCATCCTGCAATATAGGCCGTCCGATCTATATCTGACGGATAGGAAGGAAAATATGGCAATTTGGCTAGAAGATACCCACACCCCTCTCCACACTTGCAAATAAGGCCTTCCCTTGTTCATCCTTTTCTCCCACAAGATAAACTACTCATACAAAGAATATTGATGTTCTGTGCAATGCATGGGCATCTTGCAAGTTGTTGCAAAAGCCCATGTGTGTGTGAGAGAGAGAGGGAGAGAGGAGGAGGACAGAGTGCACGTGTGACAAAGACACAAAGAGTGTGTGTGCGAGAGGTATCAACTTAAAATGAGGCAATAGTGTTTGTGTGCACGATCGAGAGGGCGTGTCTCAAGAAGGGAAGAAAAATCTACAAAGATACAAGGAGCGGGAGAGAGACATGTATGCGATAGTGGAAGCCCGAGTATGCGGGTGTATAAACCTATCTAGAGGCTAGTCGATAAATGATTGTAAGAGAAATACGAGTCGGGGGTGCGAAAGCGAAAGTTTTGTGTGTGAGAGAGAGACGGTAGTCGGGAAGGGGAGTGGAAGCAGGAGTTGTGTGTTTGTGTGTGAGAGAGGGGGGAGTTTGTCTGATCAGAAAAGAAATGATTAATGTCAATCTAGGATGGAGATGAAAAGGAGACCGCAACAAATGTTGTGTCTACAGGATAGAGAGAGAGAGAGTAATTTTAGTTGTATGATTCATATCTAGAGACATATAGGGTGTGTGAGAGAATCCCATAGAGAGAAAGACAAAGTGAAAGACGAGTGGAGACTGTGCGTGTGGCAGTGAAAAAGAAAGCTTAGGTACCTAGTGATACGAGAGAATGGTAGAGACATGAGAGATAATGAAAACCGTGTAATGTATAATGATAGGGAGAGTGTGAAACTTCTCAAGGGAGACGTCGAGAGACCATGTTTGCGAGGATAGGAGAAACATGAAGTGAGCGTGCGGGTGAGCTGGAGAAAAGAGAGTGATAGCTACATGAAGGAGCATGCAAGCGAGAGAGATGGGTGTGAAAGGAGTGAACATAAAAGGGATTCAAGTATTTGAATTCGAGATGATGATACATGTATCCATACTCAAACAAAAATTGATCTATCAAACATCCATACTCATATGAATTCATGCGCACCTATGTTATTTAATATGTAGATATTACTCATCCATACATTTTAGTAGAACATAATTTGGTTTTATTTTTTGAATTCAACCTTATGATTTTGAGATCATTGTATTTGTAAATCATATTATACATATAAAGGAGCATAATTCTTTGTGGTGCTTTTGAAAGTATATATAAAAAATGATGTATATAGAATTTTATTCCAATCGAAAATGGATCCCACCTGAAAAAAACTAGAATAAAAACGAGATTCGAATTGAGTTGGCACGGTAAACGTGCACTCCGAAAAATTAGAACGAAGCAGGGAAAGTCGTAGTAACCGCCCGAAACCAAAATCTGCGAGATGGAAATTACTACGGCCTATCCCTGCCATGCAAAGCCTATTTGCTCGATTTCTATAGGTTTGGTTTTTATATATACTCCCTCCCCGATTCTCACCCGGGGAAAGTCGCAGTAGGTTTGCAATTTCACTCAAACGTGACATAACTGCCTCTCACCCGGATTCATACACGGTGGGCGCCAAAACATAGTGTGTCCTCGGCTGAAATCGACTCCCTCCCTGATTCATACACAGTGGGCGCCAAAAACAAACTCTCGTCGGCAAATATTCGGTGTATGCGAGATTACCGTCCTATCCCCAACCGACTAATATTGCTCTGATGTAGGAAATTTGAAACGGGGGCTAAGTTTGTAAATTTCCTCGCATTTGAGACAAGCGCGCCCTGAAGACATGGTTCCTCCCTTCCTCGCCACCTCCATTTCCCCATTCGTACTCCGTGGGCACCAAACCACCCTCTCCACCCCAGCCTCCTCCGTCCGCCACCCCATCCACCACCATCCTCCTCCACCATGCCGGAGCTGATACCCAAACACTGCCGTCCATTACAAGAGATTGACCTCTCTCATCCACGGCTTCGGACCGGGATCCTTGCATCCCGTCCTCTCTCTTCATCCCCGCCGTCGTCCACCTTGCCGGCGCCTCTCCTACGACCATCTCGTCCACCGTGCCCCGCCGCCACCATCTACCCTCCTAGATCTGCTTCCACACCACCGCCAGCCATCGCTACCGCAGCACCATCAAATTCTCAACAGATGCATACACGGCGCCGTACCAGAGGCGGTACTCTTTCGTATCTGCTCAACTTATTTATTGCAGCAAGAAAATAGATCGCCAATTCTTTACTCTGATTTCTTGTCCATCACTTACTTGCTAGTTGAAAGCAAACATTGGTTGCGAAGTTGCCTTTGTCCGGTTTGCACCTTCAGATCCGCCATGGCATGCTCAACACTATACTCCCAATTCTTATGGTTTTCCCCTTTTATATTCCACACTACTTAAATCACAGTAGACTAAATTTCAAAATTGGGTCAACCGATTTTTCAGAGCTCGCCGGAGTTCGTGGTGCGAACGAAGGGGCTCGGCTGGGGACGGTGGTTGTGGGGGGCGGTGGTGGGGCCTCGCCGAACGAAGAAAACTCGATGCGGGTGGGGCCGGGAGTGGGGGTGGGGTTGGCGGAGGAACACAGGCGGTGGGGGCCGGTGGTCCGGTCGGCGGCCCGTGCGATGTTCTATATGGGAAGAACTAGAGACGAGGAAGACGAAGGGTTAGGAGACGTAGGATCTTCATCAAACCGCCTGAAATGGTCGACTGATCCAAATGACAAAAGTCACATGACTTGCATGCAGACATGCCTTTATATTCAGTACCATCATCATACCTGCTTAGCACTGCTCCTGAATCCATCAAGCTAAACAACGTGCCATTGATAATTCCAAACTTGTTGCTCAAGTACGAATCGGATATGATGCTGATATTACTAAAACAGATAACATTTAATTGGTCAGCTAATGTTGCTAGTTTACTTTTGAAAAAGCACTTGCACCACATATAGAGAGACAGCAGGGAGTTGCTTTGTTAATGCGCTCTGGTTCATCATGTGTGGGCACTGCGTAACGAACATTTTATTATCCAAAATCTGCTTGCTCTTCTTTAGCATGTTCCTCTTCTGTTCTTCTTTAATAAGTACTCTCTTAGTTCCTAAATACAAGTCTTTGTATAGATTCCACCATGGACTACATATGGAGCAAAATGAGTGAATCTATATTGTAAAATGTATTTGGATACATCTGTATGTGATCCATAGTGGAAATCTCTACCAAGACTTATATTTTGGAATGGAGGGAGTATGATAGTAGTACAGTATGTTCCTTGTAGTGAAGATGACAAGGGAATTTGCAGTGTAGAGGTCTATACGGTCGGTTGTGATGGACACTTTGAACTCTTCGGGCCTCTTTGATTCATAGGATTTTGTAAACATGGGAATATGATTTGTAGTGGCCTGCCCACTTGAATCCTATAAGAATAGCAAGGAAATGCGGGGAGCTATGTTGACTTTGAGAGTTACACTGATATTAACAGTACCGCACCTTCAGTTGAACAGATCTGGTATCCGAAGCCTTTCTAGCCGTACCGGCAATACTAGCACATATATTTGAGCAAGCTCCACTTTGCTAATTTTACTTTGATGCTTACGGTATTCCTGTTATATCTATACTATGATCTGTGTAGCCGCTTTTTGTCGCACTAGCAGCAGTCCACTCTTGAAGCTAAACAAGGCAATGACTTGCAAAATTGGCACCAGGGCATTGAGTGCCATTCTGGATGCAATGAAAATCATACGCTCCCCACCTGTTGATTCTTGTTCAGAATATGATCCTAATGCCTATTCTAACCTCGAGGAGTCAAAGGCAGATGGCCTTTCCTGTTCACCCATCAAGGTGCCTGTTCTAATTTGGCAAGGGTTTATTGATTGCGCGTATCTCGCATTTGTTGTCTTGCATTTCTTCTACTTTGTTGCACCGCCATCTGCTTAGTTTACTCATCATATATGTCGAGATGTCATGCCCATCCATTATCAATACATATTCCATCTGTCATCATACCATTTTTTCCCACTCAAATGCTATTCTTGTGCATCAGACATCAAAAAGGAAGAGGGTGATTGCTGAACCTGAAGGAGCACCAGCAAAGTCATTGAAAAACATGGTTGTGCCAGAGAAATAAGATATCACCCCACTTATATTGGATGTACAACCAGTGACACAAAACGTAGGACTGACTCTAGCAGACTGTACCCATACTTCACTGGCCACACCACTAGCCCCACCACACAGGACCTGCACTGCAGCAAAAGGTATGCCGATTTTAGTTGCCATAGCACCAGCCGTACCACAGAAAAATCCCACTCTAGCAAAAACTACAGCAAGTCCGCCGGCCGAAGACCTATCCCAACTGCAGAGATGGCCAAATACTGCAGATTGGAACCCCATTCCAGTTATTCCCAGTTTAAAAGAAAATGCTTTAAATGTTGTTTGGGACTACATGCATATATTCCTATCATGGGAAGATTATAGTGAAGACAAACACCATTTTCACATCTTCCTGTCCCACTTACGTGTAAGTGCTATTATTCATGGTGATTATTTTTCTATTTTCTGCTGATTGAACACATCAATGATTTACATTACATTGTTGTAAGTAGGCGAGGATCAATCTGGATAGTCATGACGAGCAAAGCTTGCTTCTGCTTTTCAAGGAAGCATTGCAGCAGTATCGGTGTTACCTGAGGAAATCACACTTTGATGGCAAGTCTATAAATGAATTTCTAGTGAAGTCTCCTCTGCTAAATTTAGAAGACATTGAATGGAAAAACCTCGTTATGCATTGGTCTCGTTCCGAGGATGAGGTACTGTCTATGATATCGCATGACAATTTGAACTTCTACTTTTCCGCATGTGCCTTATGGATCTTTTTTGCAGGAAATCTGATCGAAAAGGAATTCCGGTTTGAAAAGAACGACGGGATATCGCAAATATGGTGCCCGCTGCTTTGCTCTTGTTAGTACCTGTTGTCCTGTATCACTGTACTTGCATACATACCTTGTTCATTATGTGACATCAGTATGCATGATAGCTTGCTTATCAATTGTTCTCTCCAAATTATCTCATTTGTATGAATGGTTACATTCGTGTAGAATATATCCAATGTCAATGAAATTTTTTAGCTCTGCATTGTTCTTGTAAGTACCTGCTGTCCTTTATCAGTGTACTCATACTGACAGGTAGTTGTTCATGTACCATCACTCTGCAGCTTATTTTCCTTTGCCCTCCATTTTCTACACATAAGATCTACATTTACTCTTACCATAAGGTTGGATAACTCCGATGGTACTGAAGAAGTTTAGCTCTGCATTGCTCTTGGCTGTAACTTTTGCTTGTATCACTGTACTTACATTTATAGCTACTTGGTTATGTAGCATCACTCTTCATCTTATCTTAAATATTCTCCATTTTTTCTTATATTGTCACATCTACATTTGCTCTTAACAAAATGTAGAATAAAGGCAATGGTTATGAAGAAGACTCTATGGTAAACTTCTTGAATTGCCCCCCCCCCCCCATCAGCATGGACAAGGGCTTTATAGAGCCAGCCTTCACCAATAATGTAAGTTTGTCCTTCTCAAGCCTTCAAACTTTGTTGTGTATATTTGGTTAGGCATGACTGCAACACCTGTTTATTTTTTGTGTTTGCATCAAATTGCATGTTTAAAGTTTATTATGTACTTCATAAACAAAAGTTTGTCCTTCTCAATTTAAGTTTTCAGTTCTTCAACCAAGTTCCTTCTTCTGTAACATCCCAAATTTGCAATTTGGAATGTTATACACTAGATCATCATGCATATCATATTTTCATGCATTTTGGTTGATCCTAGAAATTTCACGCAACTCAAGGACCCTCGGAGAGAGTTGGAGATTTCGTTATTTTCATATTTGAGAGTTTTCTCAAATTTTGAAAAGAGGATCATTTGATTTATTTATTTGATCTTCAATAATTTTTCCGGTATCAAAAAAATATAAGAGAGGGAATAATATGACTTTCCCAAAATTGAGGAAAAATGAAGATTTAATAAATAGATCAAATTTTGTCTTGCCGAACTTTATTCGCGTTTTATTTGGATAGCGAAAAATGCGTGTTTTCAAAAATTGCATTCTAGGTCCGGAGTAAAGTTCATTTTGTTCGGCTCATTTTTAGGAGTCGGGGAGAATTTACTTTAGAATTTTTGGAGTTCGTTTAGATTTTCTTTCTTTTGTTTTTCTGCGCGCGTAACGATTTAAAAAAAAAGGAACTCCCGCAGGCCAGCCGGGCCAAAGGCCCAGCCAGCCGGCCGCCTCCCCAGCCTCCCTGCGCGCGTGCGCTGCGCGCCAGGCGCCAGGCGCCAGCCACCGCCTCCCCTCGCCCAGGCCGAGTCCCAGCGGGACTCTAGGCCGGGTTAGCCCCCCCTCTTTCCTTTGTTTCGTTTTCCTTTTCCCTTCTCTTTTTCTTGCCCCCTACCCCAAGTAATCCCCCCCACCTATATAAATACACCCCAAAC
>NC_041392.1:330262948-330280714 GCF_002162155.2 Triticum dicoccoides | reverse complement strand
CCCCCTCTCTCCTCACACCAAAACCCAAGCCCCTCTCTCCTCCCCAAGCCGCGCCCCACCCCGCGCCCCTCACCCGCCGCCGCCGCCCTTTAGCCGCGCCGCCGCCGCCTTAGCCCGCCGCCGCCGTTCGCCGGAACCTCGCCAAGGTAGCCGCGCCACGTCTCTCCTATTCCCTCGATTCGGTTTTTCTTATAAACCGTTCCAATTCTTTTCTTCTCTTCCGATTCGTTTTCTTTCCGGTTCTTTTCTAAACCGTTCCGGTTTCTAGATCGGTTTTCCATTTTCTTTTTCGATTTCTTTTCCGAAATTTTCGCTCTTCTTTCGGACCGTTCGTCTCAACGAACGTGATCACCGATTGTTCCCCGGTTAACGACGCCCGTTCGTTTAACCGTTCGTCTCTTTCTTTTCGTCGGATTTATTCCGCGATCGCGATCTCAGATCCGATCTTCGTTCTAGTCTTTCTTCTCGCTCGTTTATCGGAACCAGGTGATTCAAGCGCCTGGAGTTTCATCTCAAAACCGCCGTTCCGTCTAATCAACTTAAACAAGTTTTTGCCCTGGTAAAATTTGACCTAGTTTCAACTTGCTAGAACCGAGTTGTTTTCTTCCGCCGTTTGTTTTTCCGTTTCTGTTCGGTTCTTTCTTTCTTTGCAACGGGAGTTCTTAAGTTGAACTTCCTGGTTCTTTCTCTTGTTCGAGTTTTACCCGTGCATTAGATGAGTACTTATTGTGTGCTTGTTGTTTGTCTGCGATAGATCACCCGGATTGCGCCGCTTGTTACTTCGAAACCCTAGGTCTCGCGGATCATCAGCAAGGCAAGTAACACTTTGATCATACCTTTTCTACAACCCATGTTTTATTGCATTAGATCAATCCTCACACATTGCATGATTAGGATCTAATTAAATTGTGGGATGGGAAGTAGATGAGGTAGTACCTATTACCTGTTTATTATGAAACCTTTGGGAGTTACTTCTACGTTTGCTTATTATGCCATGTTATGCTAGTAGACGTGGGTTGGGTGAGTGATATCCATGACAGATGTGAGATTGATAATTTAATGGTTTACCTAAGGTGGCAACTTAAACACACATTTGGGTGGATTGAGGCACCTGATGTCTATCAGGACTTGCCTGTTTTTTTTGGACCGCCACCCAGGCTCAAAGGGATCATAAGATCTTTCATGCTAGAAACTTCCCTGTGCAGCCACAAGCCATTATGGGCTCTGGCATAGTTGACTAAGTCGTGCGAACTCTTACGGGTAGACTAGCAGATGTAGGGGAAAGTAGGTGTACCGGTCTACCCACACGTAAGGTGCTAGCGCTTCTGAAAGACTATGTCTCGGTCATCCGTTTCTCAAACACCGTGTAGTGCGAGAAATCAAACGGAGGCGATCGAGTCTTGTGGGGGAAAGTGCGCAAACCTCTGCAGAGTGTACAAACTAATCATGATTAGCCGTGTCCCCGGTTATGGACAGCTTGAGTATCTAGTACTTGAATATCATGTGAATCTCAACATGTTACTTCTAATTAATGTTGTTGGGTTTTAATTGTTCACCTAATTGGGATCGGAATGCTATCAACCATTCTCGATGTTTCACAACCACCATGATAGTTAAATAAATTTATTCCTTTGCAGTAGGGAAAAATTGGCTTTACGCAAAACTGTAACCATAGAGCTTTCCACCAGCCATATATGCATGTAGTATAGCTGTTTCATTCCATTACTCTCTATGTGTTACATTGCCAGCATATTCCATGTGCTGACCCATTTTCGGGCTGCAACTTTCATGTTGCAGACTTTCCAGACGACGAGTAAGGTGCTTTTAGGTCGTGTCCCTATACTCAGTGATGCCGTTGGAGTTGATGGACCCATTTATCTTCCAAGTCTTCCGCTGTTATCGTTATTAGATGGCCTTAAGCCATATTTATTGTAATAAGTTCTCTTTGAGACAACGATGTAATAAGTGTGTGATTGCCACTCTGCTATAAATCCTTCGATGTACTGTGTGGTGTCAGCATTACTGATCCAGGGATGACACCTGAGCACAGAGCACTTGATCCATTCGGGTCGGGTCGCTACATCTTCATACCATGTAAATTAAACTATACTAAGCAAGTGATTTTATTTTTCCAATATGAAATGGGATAAATTGACAGCACACTAACCATTGATACTTATGAGTTCTTGATCTGTAATCCAGTGGTGTCGTGAAGCTGCCAACTCCTTCACAATGTCATTTCCTGCCATGTCTTGACCTGAACAATACCATATTGTGTTAATGCTATTTTAAACTATGTCACTTTATTCATCAGTAAGAAATGTGATGAATTGTCAGCACTGATACTTATATGTGCAAAACCTATCATCCGTCTGCTTGTTTATCTTTCAGAGTGAGGAGGATATAAGTGTCAAACAAGTGCAGTCTCATCAGCTTGCTCAGCTGCTTGCACTGCAGCTCCCGAACAGGGCTAACCTTTCTTGATCTCTATTGAAGTGTTGTTGGTTTTGTATATTATTTTGTCGGCGTGTTTAATTGCACTGGTGGCGATATTTGATGCCTAGTGTATGTAATCTGCTATCTGCTTATGCTTTATTATCATAGTGGCGTACTTTGATGCCGAGTGGATGTAATATACCGTAATTTCTGTATTTTATTGTATAGGTTTTTTTTCTTATTCACGATGTTGCAGTTATTTTACTGTATATATATATATATCATGTCTTTATCACTATGTATGATCCGCATCATGGGCCCCATCAGCTTGGTCTGTTAACAGGCCTAAATATAAACTGGCCCACTAGTAGATTTGGGCCTTTAATAGGCCGAGTAAACCGCCGACCCTATTTTCCCAAGAAAACTCAATGGGCTTTTAGGAGGCTGAAAAGTAGGTTGGGCCTGGAAAGTGTCGAACAACTCACGGGCCGGCAGCAGGCCAAAATAGACCCCGACCCATGATTGTGCCAATCGAATCATGGGCTTATAACAGGCCAAAATTGTCTCGTTCCTTGTTTGGCCCAATCAGATTATCATCTATGAGCAGGCCGAATGCAAACGTGGCCATAGTTAGGCCCAACTATATGACGGGCTTCTGACAGGCCGAAATATATATATATATATATAGGGCCGAAATGTTAAACGGGCCTTTAACAGGCCAAAACTAATATCAGGCCGAATTATCAAATGGGCTTATCAAGTGCGCCCAAAAGCATAACGTCCAGTTGACGGGACGAATCTGATATGGGCCATAATTTAGCGGAAAGCCTCTCAAAGGGCTGGACCTGATCTGGGCCGTAATTTGGCCCAGAACGTGGTAGGCTTTTAACGGGCCAGATCTCATATGGACCTTTATTAGGTCCAGAAGGTGGCAGACTGTTAATGTACTGGATCAAATATGGGCCGACATTTGGCCCAAAACATGGCAGCCTGTTAATGGGCCGACCTACTAGTGTCATCAAAATATTTTGGGCCTTCAGCTGGGCCGGCCCATTATGGTCGGCCAAATCTCGTGGGCCTTTAGCTGGGCTGACCCATTATGGTCCGCAAAATCTTGTGGGCCTTCAGCTGAGTCGGCCCATTATGGTCTGCAAAATCTCGCGGCCTTTAGCTCGGCCGACCCATTATGGCCCGCAAAATCTTGTGGGCCTTTAGGTGGGCCGGCCCATTATGGTCCACAAAATCTCGAGGGCCTTTTGCTGGGCTGGCCCATTATGGACCGCAAAATCTTGTGGGCCTTCAGTTGGGTCGGCCCATTTAAACTTTATGGGCCACTTTTGGGCCGGTCCACGTGTCAAGCGCATCTCACCCATTGGATGAGTGACATCTGTGCCAACGGGGAGCTGACACGTGTTTCCTCCAGCCAATGATGATTTTACACGTGGAAAATCGCCATTGGTCCGGCTGTTAACGGGTTATCGGATCCAAAACCGGACCTGATAGCTTAATGACGTTCCATTACGGTGGATGCCATGTGTCGGTCACCCTTGACGAAAGCACTTCTGTGACACACGATTTTTCGTCATGGAGGTGGACACTTCCGTGATGATAATTTTGGTTATGTCATGGAACACTTCTACGACAGCATAAGTATGACTATCTTGATTCTGTCATAAAATCGTCATGGATGTACAAGCATGACAGAAAACATGACCTACTGTGACAAACACGTATCATCACGGAAGTGTATTTTTTTGTAGTGTAGGCGGGTCACTTCTCTGTTGGCTTCAGTAAGAGCAGTCTTCAACTTGGCGTTATCTTCCTCTAGCGCCCCGACTGATGCCAGCTTCTTATCAGCGAGTACTGTTTTCTCCTGAGCCTCCTTCTGCGCAGCTGCAAGATCAAGGTCCTTCTGTGCCAGAGCTTGCCTCATTTTCTCTGAAGAATATACACTCGGGTCAGAAAGAAGAATGAAGATATAACTTGTGAGATGTTAAGATAGACAGTCGACGGGTTGTTACCTTCCATACCATCTTCTTCATCTTTGGCCTTTTGCAAGTTCTGATTGGCCAGCTCCAAGTCAAGTTTGAGTTGTCTCTGCTTCTCCTCGAATTCAGCAAATTTCGAGATGAGCTCACAGGATTTCTGAAATCAACAAAAAGATACATCAGTGGACAGAATCAAAGATGGTTCGCTTCCGAGTGAAAAGAACTCTAAGAATACTACCGAATCAAACATTCAACAGTAGTCTCGGGGACTACACCTAGTGGGTGCACCTAGTGTGCCCCCACTGGTCCAGATTCCACTCGACATGGTCCGCCTAGACTGAGTGGAAAGGAAAAAAATACAGTTATTCTCAGACCCCAACCGACTGCCCGTAGTCGATCGCGGTCTTGGGGACTACACCCAGTGGGTGCACTTTGCATGCTCCCACTGGTCCAGATTACACTCGACCTGGTCCGCCTAGACCGAGTGGAAGAACTAAAGGACAAGATATTTTTATCAAGGCTCCCGCCGAATCACACATTCGATGACGGCCTCGGGGACTACACCCAGTGGGTGCACTCTGCGTGCCCCCAATAGTCCAAAACTACAATCGACATAACCTAGTCGACTCAACTAGAAGAATTACTCAGCATAAGTTGATACACCCAGTGGGTGTACAGATTCGAAGAACAGACTAACAAATGGAAGTGCAACAAAAAGTTTTTGGGTAGCATATCCTAACAGAACAAGCGTCAAGATAAGAGTTCAGTCGGAAACCAATTCACCTGGACATTGGCTCGGAGGGCCGCACTGGCATCATAAGCAGCTTGGCTGTTCTCGTGCATCGTCTTCACTCAGTCCATCATCATACCCGCTTGGCGTATGGCTTCTGCAGCGGCGCTTTCCTGGTCCTCTGGAACATAATGGGTAGTGAAGAACAGAGATGGCGGTTCAGTCGCGGTAGCCTGAGAATCTGAGACTTGGTGTTGGACAGATGAAGCAGGGGCTGGCACAGTCAACGATGAAGGGTGTTCACTCGACACTGGAATAGCAAAGGTAACAGAAGCCCATTTCATGTCTTCAAACTGTTGAATCATGGGCTCCGTCACTGGCACTGATTGAGACGTCTGGCCAGCGGGTGCCTTCTTGCTCAAAGCTCTGCCCCTCCTTCCCATGGCCCTTTGCGGCACGTCTTCGTCATCATCGGGAAGTACAATGACATTAGGTGGAGCTGCAAAGCAATCAATTACAGAAGTATAGTCGACCATCAAAGCGGCTGAAAAAGAAGAGTCAAAGTGATAAAAGTTATACCTGCGTGAGAAGTGACTGCGTCCTCCATCTCCTCATCGTCGTCGTCTCGGTAAATAGAGGTTCCAGAAGAAGCACTGCAAATTTTAGAATTCACTCGGTCAAAACAAGAAAATGAGTTGACCAAAGTTTGAGTCAGGCAAGAACTACGAAGTCAAGCTCAGTAGTTACCCAGAAGCAATGGGGACAACCACTTTAATTTTGGGCAGGGCCTTCCGAGGCTTTGACGTCATGACTTTGGGCTTCTTAGGAGTCTTCTCTCTCGGCATAGGAGATGACGTCCGAGTGCGCTTGGAGGCTTGTGCAGCCGGTGGAGTCGTTTTGCCACGGACGCTGGCTGGATCCTGCCTTTGCTTGGAGCACCTTTCCGTGCAAGGAGGGGAGTCGACCTCTTCACCGCTGCTCAAGTCCTCGCTCTCTTCACATCCCCTTCCATCAGAATGCCACTCACCACTGTCGCCTCCCCATCATCCTCCTGCTCTCCGTCAGGCATCATGTACATCTCAGTGTAGATCTGCAAGACATGGAGTCGAGTGGATACCAATAAGTTTCAAGAGCAAACACATATCAGAACAAGATACACTCAGAAGGAAAGAATAAGTCTTTGTCAGGTTCGGTGGTGTGGTCGAGTGGAGCAACCCTCCTAGACCCCCTGGGGTTGTCCTTGTTGCCAGTGATACCTTGCAGCCACAGCGCCACCGTCTCCACTTCGACATCCTCCAGATGGATCCGAGTCCTATCTTCAACACCCGAATACATCCACATTGGATGGTCATGCGTTGGGAGTGGTTGGATGTGTCGACTGAGAAATGCTTCTAACAAGTCAATGCCAGTCACACCATCACGGACAAGCTGGACGACTCACTCAACCAACATATTAACCTCCGCTTTCTCAGCTGGAGTCACTCTCAATGGAGAAGGCTTTTCGACTTGATCTGTGGAAAACGGGGGAAGACCAGTCGACTGACCAAGGATCGCTTGATCCTTACAAGGAACCAAGTCGACTGCCACCCCCTGACCAACTCGGGAAGAATCATAGCTGGCAAAGTACTCTTGTTCCTCATGTGGATCCTTAAACCCCCACACATCTAGATCACGTGTGTCCTCTCATCACTCGGATTGGATTTCTTAACCGACTGAAAATGGCAAGTGAAAATGTGCTTGAAGAGGCCCTAGTGCGGTCGACAAGCCAGAAAGTTTTCACACATGGACATGTACGCGGCAAGGTATGTGATGGTGTTGGGAGAAAAATGATGAAGTTGGGCTCCAAACCAGTTCAGAAAACCCCGGAAGAAAGGATGGGGGGCAAAGAAAAACCGTGGTCGACGTGGGTTGCAAGAAGGACACACTCACCCTCTTGCGGCCGCGGCTCAGTCTCATCCCCTGAAAGCAGCCAAGACTCGTGGGCGATCAGCCCCCCGTCAACCGGATCCTCCGTGTCTTCTTTCAAGATCGTTGACCAAATCCAGTCACCTTGGATCTAGCCGGGCGGTAGAGCAGATCTCGACGATGACCCGCCCCGGCTCGTTTACTTCTCCTTCGCCATCGCCTTCTTCGCGTGCTCCAGAGCGGTGGTATTGTCCTTCCCCATTGCGGTGGAATGAGCTCGAGCTAGGCGGCGCCGCCGAGAGTAGAGGCATATGTAATGAGGAGCGGAGGAAGGAGGGGGAGAATGGGGCGCACAGTGCGAACACATCGTCCCCGACGCCTTATATAGCCCCATTCCCCGAGTGGCCGACCTGTGGACCCAGACAATCCTATCAAATCCCGCAACAGGCACGCGCGCAGTATGTGCCAAAAAAGGTGGCATGGGAACCGAGGCGCCCCTGCCTAATCTGCTCCGATTACTACAGCCCTCTCCACCTTGAGCGCTTCCCCAAATTTCGAATCCCGCGAGATCCAGAAATGGCAGAGCAGTCAATCATACCGAAAGTTTATACAACACCAGTAGTCGAAGCTTATCAGCAGAAATCCACTCGACAACCTATGAATGGATCAAGGCGACTGAAAAGTGAAATCGAAGCTGTTGCATGGTTCACCAACCCAGTAAAACGCTTTCGCAACATAAAGATTGGGTCGGAACCATCTTCAACTCCATTTTCCACTCAAACCCAGAACCATTAGGGGGCTAATGACGATGTCGTGTACCTAGGGGAGGGCAATAGACCTGATCTAAGCACCCCTCCCAAGGACACTGCCCTACATTCAAAGACAGTCAAAGGACAACAACTTCAAACCGACTGGAATCACCAGAGTGCATGCCCACTCGACCAACATCTCCATTCGGATATCCCAATTCCATTCGACCAGCATATCATCACTCGACTGTAAAGAAACTACTCGGCGTATAGAAGGCCTAAAGTCACCCCGGGCAGCAACGGTCAGGCATTCACTCTATAGTATTAATGATCAGTTATATGACTTAATTTCTGGCGTTACCAGTAACGCCCTGTCTTAACGTACATTGAACCCTATGTAACGTGGGATGGTGGGGGTCCTGGCGCACTCTATATAAGCCACGCACTCCTCTAGCACAAGGGTTCGCACCCCCTGTAACTTCGCGCATAATCCAATCGACCGAGCCTTCAGGCACCGAGACATAGGGTTGTTACTTCCACCGCGAAGGGCCTAAACTCGTACATCTTGCGTGCACAATCTCACCGTAGCTAGGATCTAGCCTCTACATTCCTACCCCCCTACTTTACTGTCAGACTTAGAACCACGACAGTTAACGGTGGCAGCAGAATTCATGTGGCTTCGGCGTGGCGAGGCAGTGGTGGCGGCGGTGGCTCGCTACGCGGGGTGGCGGTGCGGGGAGCGGCAAACGGCGCGGGGTGGTGCGGGCGGCGGCGAGCAGCGGCGCGGGCGGCGCTGAGCGGCTAAGGTCCGCGACGCGTGGCTTGGGAGGCGGCGGCAGCGGTGGTTGAGGAAAGAGGGAGGGGGCTCCATCTTTTAAGGGGGGGGCGGTGGCTGCCTTAGAGGAGGCGACGACGCGACGGGAGTCCAGCTCGGACTCCCCGAGCGGCGGCAGCGCGGCGCGGGACTCCTCCCGCGAAGAGGAAGGTGGCGGGGCGAGGTGGGCCGGCCTGGCTCGGCCGGGCCTTCGGCCTAGTCGGGCAACAAACTTTTCTTTTCTTTTTTTTAAATAAATTTTGGCAGAAAAAAAATCCTAATAAAATATAAAAAAAATCTAAAAATACCAGAGAAAAATGTCACTGACTAAGTCTAATATTTAGAAAAAGGTGAACATTTTTCTGGCCTAAAAATGCAATTTTGAAAAATGCATATTTTTTCTAATTCAAATAAAATATCAAATAAAATTTAAATTTGATTTTAAAATTTCTTCTCCAATATTCCTTTCATTTGAAGAATTCATTTTATCTTCTCTCTTCTATTAGAAACAATTGGAGAGAAAATATTAAAATCAAATTTGATCCTCTTTTCAAATTTGAGAAATTTTCAAATATGAAAATTTGTGAAATCTCCAACTCTCCCCTTGGGTCCTTGAGTTGCTTAAGATTTCTAGGATCACAACCAAAATGTAAATAAAATATGATATGCATACGATGACCTATGTATAACATTCAAATTGAAAATTGGGATGTTACAAACCTACCTCCCCTTAAGATGAATCTCGCCCTCGAGATTCGGGTTGGCAAGAAAATAGGTGTGGGTGGTCTTTCCGTAGGTCTTCTTCCTATTCCTAGTTGGCTTCATCCTCAGTATGGTGGCTCCACTAAACTTTACAAAACTTGATAACCTTGCTGCGGGTAACTGGGTTGGCAAACTCGAGAATCTTTACGGGTTTCTCCTCGTAGGTTAGGTCACTATCCAACTGAATTGCTTCCAGTGGCACTCTATCTCTCAAAGGAATATTGGCCATCTCAGCATGGCACTTCTTCAACTGGGAAACGTGAAACACATCATGAACTCCTGACAATCCTTCGGGTAACTCCAACTTGTGGGCAACTTCTCCCATACGTTCCAAAACTTGATATCACTACAAAAAAATACACTTTTGTGATGATACGTGTTTGTCACAGTAGGTCACGTTTTTTGTCATGCATGTACATCCATGAAAAATTTATGACATAATCAAGATAGTCATACCTGTGCTGTCGTAGAAGTGTTCCATGACATTACCAAAATTATCACCACGGAAGTGTCCACTTCCATGACGATAAATCGCGCGTCATAGAAGTGCTTTCATCAAGGGTGACCGACACGTGGCATCCACCATAACGGAACACCGTTAAGTTATTGGGTCGGGTTTTGGATCTGATAACCTATTAACAGCCCCGACCAACGTGTAAAATCATCATTGGCTAGAGGAAACACGTGTCGGCTCATCGTCGGGACATATGTCATCCACTCACTGGACAGAAGGCACCTATGATACGTTGACACGTGGCACGGCCCAACAAGTTTAAATTTCCTGGCCCAACTAAAGGCCCACAAGATTTTGCAGACCATAATGGGCCGGCCCAGCTAAAGGCCCACGAGATTTTTCGGACCATAATGGGCTGGCCCAGCTAAAGGCCAACAAGATTTTGCGGGCCATAATGGGCCGGCCCAGGAAAAGGCCCACAAGATTTTTGTGTGCCGTAATGGGCCGGCCCAGGTAAAGGCCCACAAGATTCTTGCGGATCATAATGGGCCGGCCCAGCTAAATGCCCATGAGATTTCGCCGAAATTAATGGGTCGGCCCAGCTGTAGGCCCACAAGATTTTGAGGACCCTAGTAGGCCGGCCCATTAACTGCCTGCCATGTTTTGGTCCAAATGCCGGCCCATATTTGATCCGGTCCATTAATGGCCTGCCACGCTCTGGGCCTAATAGTGGCCCATATGAGATCCGGCCCATTAAAGGCCGGTCCGGCCCTTTAAGAGGCTTTGGGCTCAATTATGGCCCATATTAGATTCGGCCCGTCAACTGGACACTATGCTTTTGGGCCCACTTGCTAAAGGCCCACTTAGTAATTCGGCCTGGTATTAGTTTTGCCCTGTTAAGGGCTTGTTTAACATTTCAGCCCTGTATTAATTTTAGCCTATTAAAAGCCCGTCATATAGTTGGGCCTAACTATGGCCTGGTTTGCATCCGGCCTGCTCGCAGCCTATATCTGATTGGGCCAAACAAGGACCGAGACAATTTTTTGGCCAGTTAAAAGCCCGTGATTTGATTTGCACAATCATGGGCCGGGGTTCATTTCGGGCTGCTGCCGGCCCGTGAGATGTTCGGCACATTTCAGGCCCAACCTGCATCATGATTGCATGACAGCCTGATTATGTATCGTAATTTTACGGTTTGACCGGTTTACTGCGAAGACAGGATATATATACAGTAAAATAACTGCAGCATCGTGAATAAGAAAAAAACCTAGACTATACAATAAAGAAATTACGGCATATTACATCCATTGGGCATCAAAGTTCGCCACTATGATAATAAAGCACAAGTAGACAACAGATTACATACACTTGGCATCAAAGATCGCCACCAGTGCTTCAATAAAGTTCAAGAAAGGTTAGCCCAGTTGGGGAGCTGCAGCGCAAGCATCTGAGCAAGATGATGAGACTGCGCTTGTTCAACACTTATATCTTCCTCACTCTGAAAGACAAACAAGCAGACAGATGACATGTTTTGCACATAAAAGTATCAGTGCTGACAATTCATCACATTTCTTACTAACGAATAAAGTGACACAGTTTAAATTTGCATTAACACAATATGGTATTGTTCAGGTAAAGACATGGAAGGAAATGACATTGTGAAGGAGTTGGTAGCTTCACGACACCACTGGATTACAGATCAAGAACTCATAAGTATCAATGGTTAGTGTGCTGTCAATTTATACCATTTCAGATTGGCAAATAAAGAGACGGTTTAAATAATAGTAGAATGATATGACATTGTTCATAGTTAAGACATTGCAGAATATGACATTGTGCTGTAGTGGGTAGGTTCACCACACCACTGGATTACAGATGAAGAACAGAAGCATACATGAAGTGCAAAATAAGATCACTTGCTCTGTATAGTTTAATTTACATGGTATGAAGAAGGAACTTGGTTGTGCAACTGAAAACTTAAATTGAGAAAGGAAGAACTTTTGTTTATGAACTACATATAATAAACTTTAAACAAGCAATTTGTTGCAAACACCAAAAATAAACAGCGGTTGCAGTCATGCCTGACCAAATATATACAACAAAGTTTGAAGGCTTGAGATGGACAAACTTACAATATTGGTGAAGATAGGCTGTATAAAGACCTTGTCCATGCTGATGGGTGGGCAATTCAAGAAGTTTACCACATAATCTTCTTCAAAAGCATTGCCTTTATTCTACATTTTGTTAAGAGTAAATATAGATGTGATAATATACGAAAAATGGAGAGTATTTAAGATAAGATGAAGAGTGATGCTACATAACCAAGTAGATATAAATGTAAGTGCAGTGATACAGGCAAAAGGTACAGCAAAGAGCAATACACAGCTAAACTTCTTGAGTACCAACCTTATGGTAAGAGTAAATATAGATCTGATGTGTAGAAAATGGAGGGCAAAGGAAAATAAGCTGCAGAGTGATGGTACATGAACAACTACCTGTCATTATAAGTACACTAATAAAGGACAACATGTACTTACAAGAACAATGCAGAGCTAAAAAACCATTGGCATTGGATATATTCTACACAAATGTAACCATTCATACAGATCAGATAATTTGGAGCGAACAATTGATAAGCAAGCTATCATGCATATTGATGTCACATAATGAACCGGGTATGTATGCAAGTACAGTGATACAGGACAACAGGTACTAACAAGAGCTAAGCAGCGGGCAGCATATTTGCGATATCCTGTCGTTCTTGTCAAACCGGAATTCCTCTTCGAGCAGATTTCCTGTAAAAAAGATCTGTAAGGCACATGCGGAAAAGTAGAAGTTCAAATTGTCATGTGATTTCATAGATAATACCTCATCCTAGGAACGAAACCAGTGCATAACAAGGTTTTTCCATTCAATGCCTTCTAAATTTAGCACAGGAGACTTCACCGGAAATTCATTTATAGACTTGCCATCAAAGTGTGATTTCCTCAGGTAACACCGATACTGTTGCAATGCTTCCTTGAAAAGCACAAGAAAGCTTTGCTCGTCATGACTATCCAGATTGACCCTCACCTAGTTACAACAATGTAATGTAAATCATTGATGTGTTCAATCAGCAGAAAACAGGAAAATAATAACCATGAATAATAGCACTTACACGTAAGTTGGACAGGAAGATGTGAAAATGGTGTTTGTCTTCACAATAATCTTCCCATGATGGGAATATATGCACGTAGTCCCTAACAACATTGAAAGCATTGTCTTTTAAACAGGGAATAAATGGAATGGGGTTCCAATCTGCAGGAATTGGCCGTCTCTGCAGTTGGGATAGGTCTTCGGCCGGTGGACTTGCTGTACTTTTTGCTTGAGTGGGATTTTTCTGTGGTACAGCTGGTGCTATGGCAAATGAAATCGGTATACCTTTTGCTGGAGTGCAGGTCCTGTGTGGTGGGGCTAGTAGTGAGTATGGGTACAATCTGCTGGAGTCGGTCCTATGTTTTGTGTCACTGGTTGTACAACCAATATAAGTGGGGTGCTGTCTGATTTCTCCGGCACCACCATGTTTTTCCAGGACTTTGCTGGTGCTCCTTCAGGTTCAGCAATCACCCTCTTCCTTTTTGATGTCTGATGCACAAGAACAACATTTGAGTGGAAAAACATGGTATGATGATAGATGGAATATGTATTGATAATGGATGGGCATGGCATCTCGACATATATGATGAGTAAACTAAGCAGATGGTGGTGCAACAAAGTAGAAGAAATGCAAGACAACATATGCAAGATACGCGCAATCACAAAACCTTGCCAAATTAGAACAGGCACCTTGATGGGTGAACAGGACAGGCGATCTGCCTTTGACTCCTCGAGGTTAGAATAGTCATTAGGATGATATTCTGAACAAGAATCAACAGGTGGGGAGCGTACGAGTTTCATTGCTGCCAATTTTGTAAGTCATTGCAGTGTTCCACAATATTCTTCTGATGCGCGGATTCTGATATTCACTGTAATTGCGTATAATATCTGAGAACCATGAAAACATAAATAGTTGTGAGATTATCTTTGTAATGCAGATGATATTCTAATATAGGGGCGCCCCTGTAAACACTTGTGTGCTATCACTAGATTCTGATGAGAGAGCTCATGTGTGCTGTAATATGGTGTGTGCATTTATATTATCTGGCACAAGTACACAAAAAAATAGGCTCCAGAAGTATAGGTTCATAATATACTGTATAGAGAGTTTATTGCCAAACCATGATAACAAGAGCACACAGCAACTAGGCAGATCATAGTGTACATAACAGGGGTACACCATAACCAGGATATATAAATCGAGAAAGTGGAACTGGCTGGAAATTAAGGTGTTGTATTGCCGCTAGTAATTGAAAGCCTATCAATGATGTACAGGCCAGCTATATCAGCTGTTGACTGCAGATGTCCCTGCTCCCCTTCCCGACAAGGAACATACTATGCTTCCCATACAGAACATCGCACGGGCCGCCGGCCGAACCACCGGCCCCACCGCCTGTGTTCCTCCGCTACCCCCACCCCCTCCCCCACCTGCGTCGAGTTTTCTTCGTTCGATGAGGCCCCACCACCACCCCCCACAACCACCGTCCCCACCCGAGCCCCTTCGATCACACCGGCGAACTCCGGCAAGCTCTGAAAAATCAACTGACCCAATTTTGAAATTTCGTCTACTGTGATTTAACTATTGTGGAATATAAAAGGGGAAAACCATAAGCATTGCGAGTATGGTATTGAGCATGCCATGGCGGATCTGAAGGTGCAAACTGGACAAAGGCAACTTCGCAACCAAGACAAGAAATCAGAGTAAAGCAGTGGCGATCTATTTTCTTGCTGTGATAAATAAGTTGAGCAGATACGAAAGAGTACCGCCTCTGGTGCGGCACCGTGTATGCATCTGCTGAGAATTTGACAGTGCTGCGGTAGCGATGTCTGTCGGCGGCGTGGAAGCAAATCTAGGACGGTAGACGGTGGTGGCGGGGCGCGATGGACGAGACGGTCGTAGGAGCGGCGCCGGCAAGGTGGACGACGGCGGGGATGAAGCGAGAGGACGGGATGCAAGGATCCCGGTCTGAAGCCGTGGATGAGAGAGGTCGATCTCTTGTAATGGACGGCAGCATCGGGGTATCAGCTCCGGCATGGTGGAGGAGGACGGCGGTGGATGGGGTGGCAGACGGCGGCGGACGGAGGAGGGTGGCGTGGAGTTGGTGTTTTGGTGCCCACGTAGTACGAATGGGGAAAAGGGAGGTAGAGAGGAAGAGGGGAACCATGTATTCAGGGCGCGCTTGTCTCATTTGCGAGGAAATTTACAAACTTAGCCCCTGTTTCAAATTTCTACTACATCACAGCAACACTAGTCGGTTGGGGATAGGACGGTAATCTCGCATACACCGAATATTTGCCGACGAGAGTTTGTCTTTGGCGCCCACTGTGTATGAATATGAATCGGGGAGGGAGTCGATTTTGGCCGAGGACACACTGTGTTTTGGCGCCCACCGTGTATGAAGCCGGGTGAGAGGCGGTTACGTCACGTTTGGGTGAAATTACAAACCTAACCCTATCTAAACCTATAGAAATCCAGCATATAGGCTTTGCATGGCAGGGATAGGCAGTAGTGATTTCCATCTCGCAGATTTTGGTTTCGGGCGGTTACTGCGACTTTCCCCACTTCATTCAAATTTTCTAGAGTGCACGTTTACCGTGCCAACTCAATTCGAATCCCGTTTGTATTATATTTTTTTCGGGCGAGATCCATTTTCAATTGGAATTACATTCTATATACATCATTTTTTATATATATACTTTCAAAAGCACAACACCATTTATACATCAATATGGTTTACAAATGGCATGATCTTGGATTCATAAGGTTGTATCCATCAATTTGGATTTTCAAATATTTGAAACCACTTTATGTGGAAATCCAATGTAGGCATTCCTCGCTAACTGTCTCCAATTAATGTGTGTTTCATGCGGGTTTTTTTACTTCTCAAACATGTATAATGTGTTTCACACACGCAACATATAGTGTAATCCCGTTTAGACATTAATTGCATATAAACCATGCATTATTTGTAATTCAAGAATCTATGGATCACCAATACTGATAAACTATATAACATTACACGTGTGCCCAAATTCAAATGAATATGCATGTTTGATACACCATTTTGCGTTATGATATTATCGATGTCGTGATCTCCAGTTTAAATATTTGAATCCCCTTTAATCTAGATATTCGTCTCATATAGCTATCACTCATGCTTATATAGGACTATCTCTCTGGACCTATACGCGTTCATCGTCTCTCAGGTATCTCTCGTGCTACCTGTATGTCGACAATGATCTTTTATCTTCGTAACACACTGATGGTACTCTCTCCCTCGACCTTCATCACTCTATCTCTCTCTAAGTATATCTCGCTCCCTGCTATGTGTCTCTAACTATGATTCTCCATGTGGAATCTCTTTCTCTCACACAAACACAAAACTTTGTCTCCCGGGGTCTCATTTCTCTCTAATATTCCCATGTGTGCCACTCGCACACCCCTCATACAGAGATGTCTTTCGCTCCTTAGATATGAGAACCTATGACTCTTCCTCTTCATTATCTCTTTCTCACACACAAACACAAACTCTGTCTCCCAGGGTCTCATATTTCTCCATTGTTCTCTTGTATGTCGCTCACACACACCCTCTCTCCCTACAGATATCTTGCGTTCCCTCGTATGTCTCTCTAGCTATCACTCTCGTTGTGAAATATCTTTCTCTCTCGCAGACACAAAACTCTGTCTCTCTGGATCTCATTTCTCTCTGATATCTGTTTGTATGTGACTCACACGCACCCTCTCTCTATCTCTCTCACACCCACACACATAACCCATCCTTCTGAACCACTCGACTCCTATCTCTAACGCACACTAGCTAGCATCTTTATCTTTCTATTCATCTGTTTCTCCATCAACCTTCTTTCTCGCCCTCACTCTTGATTCCTATCACACACACTACATATGTTTCTCTCTACATGCAGTCAAGTGCCCTCTCACACACATATATAACTTCACCCTTTGAACCACCCGACGGTCATCTCCAACACCCAAACTAGCGGATGTCCCTCTAGCTAGCATCTCCATCTCTGTATCTATCTGTAGTTTCTCCGTCAACATTTCTTTCTTGCACGGAGTCTTGCTTCCTATCACCCACACTATATATATCTCTCCATACATATGCATTTATAGGTTGGTCTCTTTTGCACAATCATTGCACCTCACTCCCTCTGCTCGCCATAGATGCATGCTCCAGCTCACGCCACTATCTCTTAAAGACAAAAACACATGCTCAATTGTCGGGACTTCTTACATGCATTCTCACATGCATGCATATTGTCATACCGATCCGTCTCTCCCATGTCGTTGATCTTATGACTTATGTCTTCTTTCTTTTACCTCGATAATGCGCGCGCACACACACGCATCCCACGTATACATGTATAAATCTCACACATGCACGTTCAAGGTCTCTATGTCTCCATACGTAGTTAATTACCCTCAATCCTAACGCCACATCGAATCGTTCTCCTCTTTTGTGCACATAACTTCTGCCTGGATGGGTAAAACACACACTCACACTTAACAATCACCTTCTAGCTACTCCTCCCCCCCCCCGCCTCTCACTCTTCCCCTATATCCCCGAAACCGATAAGACCATCCCTTACTTTAATTCCCGCCTACATGCACCATCGATATATAGTAATCTTCCTCGGTGTATCTCGAACAAACACGTTCTCTCGAAGTCGACTCCTCTCACGCGCACACACCTTCTCTTCCCTCTCTACGTGCATGTTTTCTCTCGCACCCCATCGTTGGTGGCCTCTGCCATACACATCACCTCTCTATGATG
>NC_041392.1:330258790-330262565 GCF_002162155.2 Triticum dicoccoides | reverse complement strand
AAGACTCCATCTCTCTCTCTCTCTCTCACACACACACAAACACACACACACACACACACGCAAGCACGCACCGCCCCACACACACTAAGACTCCATCTCTCTCCCTCTCTCTCTCACACACACACAAACTAAGACTCCATCTCTCTCTCCTCTCTCTCTCTCTCTCTCACACACACACACACACCCCACAGACACTAAGACTCCATCTCACACACACATGCTCTAGGTGGAGCATTTGTTCCTACCACCCTTCATCCAACCTTACCCGTATGATAAACAATCACCTTTATTTACTTGCATAACATGGACAAATTCTACTTTACTTTAGTAGTCAGCAAACTTATCATCTGTACCCTTATAAAAAACGAGTTAGTGGTGATGGTGTGTAACGCCCTCGATGCGGCTATAGCTCCCATATGTCGAGGCACGACTTAGAGACATAACCGCATTGAAAGCAATGTCGCAAGTTAGGCAATCTTCAAAACATCCCATGTAACATAAATAATAAAGGGGAGATACATAGTTGGCTTACAGTCGCCACGTCAATCAAAGTACATAAATAGCATTACAACATCCAAACACTCAGGGCCCCACTATGGCGCCAAAATGAAAGATAAACCCAACATGCGACACGGTCCCGATCACCCCCAACTGGGCATCACTACTGATCATCAGGGAAAGATATGTAGTATCGTTGAGAGTCCTCGTCGAACTCCCACTTGAGCTAAAGCGCGTCATCTGGAGCGGAATCATCAGGCCCTGCATCTGGTTTGGAAGTAATCTATGAGCCACAGGGACTCAACAATCTCGCACCCTCGCGATCAAGACTATTTAAGCTTATAGGTAAGGCAAGGGAAAATTATGTGGAGCTGCAGCAAGCGACTAGAATATATGGTGGCTATCCTGTTCGCAAAAGAGAGCGAGAAGAGGAGGCAAAGCGTGAACGAGTAACTAGAGGGCAATCCTACGGCAAACATTACTCCAACACCATGTCCACTTCCCGGACTCCGTCGAGAAGAGGCCATCACGGTAACTCACACTGTTGATTCATTTAAATTAAGTTAAGGTTCAAGTTATCTACAACCGGACATTAACAAATTCCCATCTTCTCATAACCGCGGGCACGGCTTTCGAAAGTTCAAATCCCTGCAGGGGAGTCCCAACTTAGCCCATGACAAGCTCTCACGGTCAACGAAGGAATAGACCTCCTCCCGAGACGTTCCGATCAGACTCGGTATCTCGGTTCTTCAAGACACTTCGACAGGTTAAAACAAATCCAGCAACACCGCCCGAATGTGCCAACAAATCCCGATAGGAGCTGCACATATCTCGTTCTCAGGGCACACTCAGATTGTCTAAACTTCCGGTAGGCCAGCCCAGAATTGCCCCTGGTAGCCACCGGCGGCTGACGAGTTGGACCAACACTCAGAGGAGCACTGGCCCGGGGGGGGGGGGGTTAAATAAGATGACCCTCGGGCTCCGGAAATCCAAGGGAAAAAGAGGCTAGGTGGCAAATGGTAAAACCAAGGTTGGGCATTGCTGGAGAAGCTTTAATCAAGGCGAACTATCCAGGGGTTCCCATTATAACCCAACCGCGTAAGGAACGCAAAAATCCGGGAGCATAACACCGATATGACGGGAACTAGGGCGGCAAGAGTGGAACAAAACACTAGGCAAGAGGCCAAGCCTTCCACCCTTTACCAAGTATATAGATGCATTAAGATAACATGGCAATATAATGATATCCCAACAAGTAAATAATGTCCCAACAAGGAACGGTCTCCAATCTTCACCTGCAACTAGCAACGCTATAAGAGGGGCTGAGCAAAGCGGTAACATAGCCAATCAACGGTTTGCTAGGACATGGTGGGTTAGAGGTTTGACATGGCAATTTGGGAGGTATGATAAGCAAGTGGTAGCCATCGTAGCATAGGCATAGCAAAAGAGCGAGCATCTAGTAAAGCAAAGATAGTAGTGATTTCGAGGGTATGATCATCTTGCCTGCAAAGTTGTCAGAGTTGACTGGATCCTCGAAAGCAAACTCAATGGGCTCCTCGTTAGCGAACTCATCTCCCGGCTCTACCCAAACAAGACAAACAAGCAACAAGGACACAATCAACCACGTGCAAAGCTCAAACAATGATGCAAAGATGGTATGATATGCGGGATGCGATGCGGGATGCATATGCAAGATGTGACAAGGAACGCATGAACCTGGCCTCAACATGGAAATCCAAGTGTGCCACTAGAAAGATGAGATGAAATCTCTTGAAAACGATATAAAGAACGCCGGAATCGGAGTTACGGTTTGGAAATGGTAAGCGATTCCAATATGACCACGTTGTGCGATTTACAGCAAGTAGCCATATAAATGCAACAAGATAAACATGCTACAGCACCCAAACATGGCATCAAAATACATGGCAGGGATCCATTCAAGAAGCTTAACAAAAGTCTAGAATTGAGCTACGCCCAATTCATCCATTAACAGGTTCAAACAAGCAAGGCAAAAATGCATTTGGCAAACAGATCTCAGACTTAGTGAAATTAACACTTGTCTGGAATTTCAGATCAGATAGCACTCTTTGGAGCATGGAAACTACGTGCTACAAGACCTGAACATGGCAAAGTAAAGCATGGCATGGAGATACTCAAAGAGCTTAACAAAAGTCCCTTAGTGACCTTGAGCCAAAAGGGATCAGAAAATACATTTGCAAGCATGTGAACATGGCAAAAACATAATCAGTTCACAGACTTAGTGAAAACTGGAGCATGCTGAAAACAGATATCAAGTAGGCATGTTTACGAGCTCGATGCACTCACTAAAGAGCAAGTCATGACAATCTAAGCATACACCCATCAAGAATACACAAAATACAAGCTAGACATGGCAAGAACAATAACATAGCATGCACTGGTCAACTACAACATCATCCGCAAAATCGCTAACAAGTAGGCCATCTACCCAGATTCACGAAATAGCAAAAGTAGAGCTCGATTGACTCAATCTAGGTTGCTCCATAATTGCAAACAAAGAAATGGATGGATAGAGCACTACAAGATTAACAAAACATCCTTACTGATCATCCTCAAAAGAGGCACGGATCACTAGGAAACAACATGAACATATGGCCATATGAGATAAACAGTCCAAAGACTTAGTGGAAATGCTGAGTCCCTGAAATCAGCATTAACAAATGCTCCACTTTGCAAGCTCGTGCTAGTCACCACACACATCACAAATATACATGGGTTGCACCTCTGGAAAGATGACAAAACCCTTAACAAAACATATGTAGAGCTCATGGGCATAACATGCACACAATAATCATGGAAAAAATGACAAATATCTAAATGGAGCAGCAGATCTAACAACTATCTCAAATAGCACTCTTCCAACAGCATTTCGGGCATCAAGATGAACTCAAATAAAAATTATGCAATGAGATGAATGATGTACTCTCTGAGATGAACATTTTTATATGCTACATGCCCAAAACGGAGCTACGGATGAGGAGTTACGGCACGATGAACATAGGCAAAAAAAAATTAGGGTTAGGTACGGAAAATCAACCGAATCTCAGATCTGGATCGGGTTTGCACGCGGTTCGAGGTTCGTCGCCGTTCCACCGGAGTTGATGTCCGAGTCGGCCGGATCGGAGGAAGACGAGCGCCGGGCTCGAGTTGAGCGAGGAGGAGGCCGACCGGAGCGCGTCGGGGCGGCGAGGCGCGTTGGCGGCGAGGTCGGCGAGGGGCGGCGTGCGGTGGCCGGCCG
>NC_041392.1:330238904-330258090 GCF_002162155.2 Triticum dicoccoides | reverse complement strand
CGAGGGGGCCGGCTCGGGTCGCCCGCGGCAGTGGAGAGGCGCGGCCGGGCCGGGGAGGGCCCCGCGAGGGCTGAGCGGGCCGGCGGCGGCGATGTGGGCATGCCCGCCACGTGGTGCGACGGGAGTGGGCGGCGGCGATGTCCGGCACGCGGACGGACGTGTCCGGCGCGCAGATGAGGAGCGGGGCTAGGGTTAGGGTGGTTTGGATCCGGAATTTCGGGGAGGGGATATTTATATTGGTAGGAGGAGCTAGGAAGCTCCAAATGAGGTGCGGTTTTCGGCCACGCGATCGTTATCGAACGGTCTAGATGATGGAGACGGTTTAGGTGGGTTTTGGGCCAACTTAGAGGGGTGTTGGGCTGCAACACACACGAGGCCATTTCGGTCCCTCGGTTAACCACTGGAGTATCAAACGAAGTCCAAATGGTATGAAACTTGACAGGCGGTCTACCGGTAGTAAACCAAGGCCACTTGGCAAGTCTCGGTCCAATCCGGAAATGTTTAATCCCCACACACGAAAGAAAGGTAGAAATGACCACCGGAGGAGAACGAAGCGCCGGAATACAAAACAGACAACGGGGAAAATGCTCGAATGCATGAGATGAACACGTATGCAAATGCAATGCACATGATGACATGATATGAGATGCATGACACCGATAACAACACACGGAGACAAAAACCCGAACCCGAGAAAATAAAATAACTTAACGCCGGAAACGGCAAGAGTTGGAATACATATAAGGTAAATTACATCCCGGGTGTTACAACACTCCACCACTACGAAAGGATCTCGTCCCGAGATCTAGGACTGAAAGAACGCCGGGTACTCAGAACGGAGGTGATCCTCGCGTTCCCAGGTAGCTTCATGGTCGGAATGGTGTGACCACTTGACTTTGAGGAATTTTATTGACTTGTTGCGAGTCTTGCGTTCGGTCTCTTCGAGAATAGCAACGGGGTGATCATGGTAAGAGAGATCTTCTTGAAGCTCAATGTCCTCGAAGTTGATGGTACGGTCAGGAGTCTTGAAGCACTTTCGGAGCTGAGAGACATGGAACACATCAGGAACATTTGCAAAGTTTGAAGGAAGCTCGAGTTGATAGGCGAGATCGCCTCTCTTGCTGACAATCTTGAAAGGTCCCACGTATCTGGGGGCAAGCTTCCCTTTGATTCCGAAGCGACGAGTACCTTTCATTGGAGAGACGCGGAGGTAAACATGATCTCCGATCTCGAAAGCCAAATCACGGTGCTTACTATCATAGTAGCTCTTCTGGCGGGATTGTGCTGCTTTGAGGTTGTCTCGAATGACTTTGCACATTTCCCCGGCCTCTGTGATTAAGTCATTACCCAAAAGCTGACGTTCACCGGTTTCAGACCAGTTGAGAGGGGTACGGCACTTCCTGCCATACAGAATTTCAAATGGGGCCTTGCCCGAACTTGCTTGAAAACTGTTGTTGTAGGAGAATTCACCATATGGAAGACAATCCTCCCACTTCATGCCGAAGGAGATCACACAAGCCCTGAGCATATCTTCAAGAATCTGATTGACACGCTCGACTTGACCGCTAGTTTCAGGATGGAAAGTTGTGCTGAAGCGGATGTTGGTGCCCATGGCCTTCTGAAAAGAATCCCAAAACTTGGAGGTAAAGATACTGCCACGGTCTGAAGAGATCACTTGTGGAATACCGTGCAGAGAGACAATTCGAGAGGTATAGAGTTCTGCCAATTGAGCTGCAGTGATTGACTCTTTGATAGGCAGAAAGTGAGCCACTTTGGCGAGTTTGTCGATGATAACGAATATAGCATCATTGCCACGCTTGGACTTTGGAAACCCAGTCACGAAGTCCATCTCAATGTGGTCAAACTTCCATTCTGGAATGGCAAGAGGTTCGAGGAGACCCGCTGGCCTTTGGTGTTCTGCCTTCACTCTTCTGCAGACATCACACTCATTCACGAACTGAGCAATCTCGCGCTTCATTCGAGTCCACCAATAAGCCTGCTTGATGTCCTGATACATCTTCGTTCTCCCAGGGTGTATGGAGAGGAGAGGATTGTGAGCCTCTTTCATGATCACTTGATGAAGATCACCTTTGGGCACAACAATACGATCCTCAAAGAAGAGAGTATCCTTGTCATCAAGGCGGTAGCACTTGTACTTGGGTTGACTCTTGGCAATCCCAATCATCACCTTCTTCACCATAGCATCAAGAAGCTGAGCTTGGCGAATCTGGTCTTCTAAGGTAGGAGAGACTTGAAGGTTCGCGAGGAAACCCTGAGGAACAACTTGCAGATTAAGTTTGTGGAAAGCTTCACAAAGCTCGGGTTGATAAGGCTTGAGAATCAGACTATTGCAATAAGCCTTCCTGCTCAATGCGTCAGCAATCACATTGGCCTTGCCTGGAGTATACTCGATACTCGGATTATACTCTTGAATCATTTCGACCCATCGAGTTTGCCTGAAGTTGAGATTAGGCTGAGTGAATATGTACTTGAGACTCTTGTGATCACTGAAAAGGTCCACTTTTCTTCCCAATAAGAGATGTCTCCAAGTCAAAAGAGCATGCACAACTACCGCCAACTCGAGATCATGAGTGGGGTAGTTCTTCTCATTGGGCTTCAACTGGCGCGAGGTATAAGCAACAACTTTCTTCTCTTGCATAAACACTGCGCCAAGACCATGGAGAGAGGTGTCACAAAAGACCTCGTACGACTTGGATTCATCAGGCGGAGTCAGAACTGGAGCAGTGATCAATTTCTCTTTCAAAGTGTTGAAAGCAATGTCACACTCCGGAGACCAGACGTACTTGACGTGCTTCTGGAGAAGATTGGAGAGAGGCTTCGCGATCTTAGAAAAGTTTTCAACGAATCTTCGGCAGTAGCTTGCAAGACCGAGGAAGCTACGGAGTTGCTTCACGTTCTGAGGAGGTTCCCAATTCACAATTGCAGACACCTTCTCAGGATTTACCGCAATGCCTTTGGCAGAGATGATATGACCAAGATAAAGAACCTCATCGAGCCAAAATTCGCACTTGGAGAACTTGGCGTAGAACTTGTGTTCTCTGAGCTTATCGAGTACCAAACGCAAGTGCTTGGCATGATCTTCCTTGTTCTTCGAGAAAACCAGAATGTCGTTGACATAGACCAAAACAAAGTCATTGGTGTAGGCGTTGAAGATGAAGTTCATCATGCGAGAGAAAGTCGGAGGAGCATTGACGAGGCCAAAAGACATGACAGTGTACTCATATGAACCATAGCTTGTCCTGAAAGCCGTCTTGGGAATATCTTGCTCACGGATTCGAATCTGATGATAACCCATACGGAGATCAAGCTTGGAGAATATTTGGGCACCTTTGAGTTGTTCGAACAGCTCATTGATGTCGGGAAGTGGGTATTTGTTCTTGATGGTCTTCTTGTTCAATGGACGGTAATCAACACAAAGTCGGTCCGTTCCATCCTTCTTCTTCACAAAAAGAACACCACAACCCCACGGAGAAGAACTAGGCCGGATGAGACCCATACGCTCTTGAATATCGAGTTGGTTCTTCAGCTCCTTCAACTCTTCAGGTCCGATCTTGCAAGGATGCTTGCACACTGGTTCCGTGCCAGGCTCAAGATCGATGACAAATTCAACTAGCCGGTGCAGAGGCATTCCTGGAAGCTCTTCTGTAAAGACGTCTTGATATTCGCAAACGACTGGAATTTGCGAGATGGCATCCAGTTCACCCTTCTCATTGAGGGAAAACAGCCGGATTGTATTATCACGAGCGGCAAAGACAATTACATCCTCAGACGAATGAGTCAATTGAATCTGCCTGGCTGCACAATCAAGCTGAGCCTTGTGCTTAGAAAGCCAATCCATTCTGAGAATAAGATCAATATCCGAGTTACCAAGGATCATTGGAGAAGCCAGAAACTTGAAATCACCCATCGAGATAGAAATATCCGGAACCTCGTAGTTAGCGAGCAAACATCTACCCGGAGAGACAACTGCTAACGGTTTATGCATGACTTGAGAAAACCAGCCATGCTTAGATGCAAAACGTCTCGAGATAAAACATTGCGATGCACCAGTGTCAAAAAGAACTTTTGCAGGAACATCGTTAACAAGAAGGTTACCCATGATGACATGTGATGAATCCTCTACCTGAGCTGCATTCACCATATTGACATTGGCGTTCTTGGGGTTATGCTTGACCACAGTTGTACTTGCCGATCTCACAGGAAGAGGACGAGGGAGACGCCTCTGATTGAGAAACTTGTTGGCATAGTGACCCTTCTGTTGGCACTTGTTGCACGTGACCTCTGAAAGCGGATGGTGGTACGGAGCACTTGATCTTGGAGCTTGAGACGAAGTCTTGTTCTGAAAGCCAGGGTTGGGTGGGTGGGAAGATCCACTGCCACCTTTGATCTTCTGCTGATACGGCTGACGGAACGGAGGAGGAGGAAGCCAATACTTCTACTGCTTGGCCACTTGAGTAGAGGAATAAGGAGTAGTGTCTCTGACTCGCTTCTTGGAAGCATCACACCTCAGTTGAGCAGCCTCTTCCTTCAATGCCATGTTGTAGAACTCATCGTACCTCAAGGTCTCAAAGAGAACAAGAGCTATCTGGATTTCTTCTCTGAGACCACCCCTGAACTGGAATATCATGCTCTTCTCATCAGGGACGTCCTACTTAGCAAAGCGGGCGAGCTTCTGGAACAACTTGTTGTAGTCATAGACAGAAAAAGAGCCTTGCTTCAGGTTGCGGAATTCCTCACGCTTGCTTTCAACCACGCTCTGGGGAATATGATGAGCTTTGAAGTCTTGACGGAATTCATCCCAGGTAATCGCACGTCCACCTCTGGAGTCCTTATACTGCTGGAACCATTCTGCAGCTTGATCTTTGAGTTGGAAGGAAGCGAACTTGACGAAGTCCTCAGGCCTGACGTTACTGTACTCGAAATGCTTGCACAGATCCACGAGCCAATCGTCAGCATCGGTTTCCTCAACACAATTGCTGAAAGTCTTTGGCCCGTTAGCAAGGAACTAGTTGAGTGTAGCAAAGTGATTCTGATTGTTGCCTTGGTTCCCTTGGTTGCCTTGATTGCGCTCTTGAAGAATTTGCATGATCAACTGTGTGTTTGCATTGGTTGCGGCCATCACAGCTTGCCATGCCTCCGGAGGAGGGGGAGGTGGTGGCGGATTCTGATTCTGATTCTGATTGGTGCTCTTAGCGGGAGCCATCCTAAAGAGGTTGACCACCGTTTGCACATTGACAGATAAAATGAAGCTGAATCAAACGGAATGAAAATTGCAACGTATAGTCTTCACATCCTGAACAAAATGAATGAATGCATTCCTCTTGAAATGGTCACATATCCATAAATTGAGAAGCCACTTAGAATTTAGGTAGAGAAATAAATAAACAAAATATCCATGGAAGAAGAACTAGAGCTACAAGAATTCCCACCTATGAAACTCCCGAACCTTTCCGGTTATGCAATCAGGTGTTGGGGATACAGGGGAAGCATAATATCTCACCCAATTCTATCAAATCCTACATCCAGCTGTGTCCATCCTTCAACACATAACCGAGAAAAACTTCGGAAACCATCTACCTCAACCTTTGAAAAGCATCTATTATGCAAGTTATGGCGATACTCCCGAACTCCCGCCCCAGTACTGGGTGGCGTCGAGGTTATCTCACCAACGAACCACATAAAAGAGATTTTCGATGTCGGCGTACTAAACTCAGGTATTCCAGAACTGCAACGATAAAATTATGACGACAACACCTCAGAGCTCAACTCCCCGGGACACTTCCACAAAACCCCTGACAGGAGGCACCAAGACAATGTTCTCGTCACAAAACCATCGGAACGATTCCAAGATACCTGCGTGATCCAAAAATTTTTTTAGTGAAATTTGAGAAGAGAAGAGTCAAAACTCTACGTCAGGATGCCTTAACAGAGCGATGAGGAGACTGGGAAGTAAAAAGAATTCCTAAACTCTCCGATATATAATTCCTAAATGACTCAAAACATTTTTCTAGACACAACTCGGCTGCTAAAATGATCAAGCAATGGGGCTCCTAAGGTCGGGGAAGGCTCTGATTACCAACTTGTAACGCCCTCGATGCGGCTATAGCTCCCACGTGTCGAGGCACGACTTAGAGACATAACCGCATTGAAAGCAATGTCGCAAGTTAGGTAATCTTCACAACATCCCATGTAATATAAATAATAAAGGGGAGATACATAGTTGGCTTACACTCGCCATGTCAATCAAAGTACATAAATAGCGTTACAACATCCAAACACTCATGGCCCGACTACGGTGCCAAAATGAAAGATAAACCCAACATGCGACACGGTCCCGATCACCCCCAACTGGGCATCACTACTGATCATCAGGGAAAGACACTGTAACACCCTCGATGCGACTATATCTCCCACGTGTCGAGGCACAACTTAGAGGCATAATCGCATTGAAGGCATATGTCACAAGTTAGACAATCTTCACAACATCCCATGTAATATAGATGTAATAAAAGGGGAGATAACATAGTTGGCTTACACTCGCCACGTCAATCAAGTACATAATTAACATTACATCATCCAAACACTCATGGCCCGACTACGGCGCCAAAATAAAAGAGAACAAAACGTGCGACACGGTCCCGATCACCCCCAACTAGGCACCACTACTGATCATCAGGAAAGGAGACATAGTAACATTGAGAGTCTTCGTCGAACTCCCACTTGAGCTCAAGCGTGTCACCTGGAGCGGAATCATCAGGCCCTGCATCTGGTGTAATAGTAATTTGTGAGCCACAGGGACTCAGCAATCTCGCACCCTCGCGATCAAGACTATTTAAGCTTATAGGTAAGGCAAGGTAAAAGTATATGGGGAGCTGCAGCAAGCGACTAGCAAATATGGTGGCTATTTTGAATGCAAAAGAGAGCGAGAAGAGGAGGCAAAGAGCGAGCGAGAAACTAGAGGACAACCTGCGCAAACATTACTCCAACATCGTGTCCACTTCCCGGACTCCGCCGAGAAGAGGCCATCACGGTAACACACACAGTTCATTCATTTTAATTAAATTAAGGTTCAAGTTATCTACAACCGGACATTAACAAATTCCCATCTGCCCATAACCGCGTGCACGGCTTTCGAAAGTTAAAAACCCTACAGGGGAGTCCCAACTTAGCCCATGACTAGCTCTCACGGTCAACGAAGGAATATACCTCCTCCCAAGATGTTCCGATCAGACTCGGTATCTTGGTACTTCAAGACAACTCCGACAATGGTAAAACAAGTCCAGCAACACCACCCGATGTGCCGACAAATCCCGATAGGAGCTGCACATATCTCGTTCTCAGGGCACACCGGATAAGCTAAGAGTACGGGAACCAATGTAACCCAAGTTGCCAAGGGACGGCCCCGCACGGTGCTCTAGGTTGGACCAACACCCAGAGGAGCACTGGCCCAGGGGGGGGTTTAAAATATGATGACCCTTGAGTCCGCGAAACCCAAGGGAAAAGGCTAGGTGGCAAATGGTAAAACCAAGGTTGGGCATTGCTGGAGGAGTTTTATTCAAAACGGACTGTCAAGGGGTTCCCATTATAACCCAACCGCGTAAGGAACCCAAAATCCGGGAACATAACACCGATATGACGGAAACTAGGGCGGCAAGAGTGGAACAAAACACTAGGCGAGAGGTCGAGCCTTCCACCCTTTACCAAGTGTATGGATGCATAAAGATAACATGGCAATATAATGATATCCCAAGAAGTAAAATAAATGTTCCAATAAGGAACGGCCTCCAATCTTCACCTGCAAATAGCAACGCTATAAGAGGGACTGAGCAAAGCGGTAACATAGCCAATCAACGGTTTGCTAGGACATGGTGGGTTAGAGGTTTGACATGGCAATTTGGGAGGCTTGAAAGCAAATGGTAGGCATCGTAGAATTGGCATACCAAAAGAGCGAGCAAACTAGCATAGCAAAGATAGTAGTGATTTCGAGGGTATGATCATCTTGCCTACATAGTTGTCAGAGTTGACTTGATCCTTGAAAGCAAACTCAACGGGCTCCTCGTTAACGAACTCGTCTCCCGGCTCTACCCAAACAAGACAAACAAGCAACAAGGACACAATCAACCACGTGCAAGACTCAAACAATATGATGCAATGATGGTATGCTATGCGGGATGCGATGCGGGATGCATATGCAAGATTTGACAAGGGATGCATGAACCTAGCCTCAACTTGGAAATCCAAGGGTGCCACTGGAAAGGTGAGATGAAAACGCTTGAAAACAATATAAAGAACGCCGGAATCGGAGTTACGGTTTGAAAATGGCAAGGGATTCAAAAATGACACCCGTCTGCGATTTACAGCAAGTAGCCTTCAAACATGACAAAAAATACATGGCAGGGATGCATTCAAGATGCTTAACAAAAGTCTAGCACTGATCTATGACCAATTCATCCATTAATAGGTTCAAACAAGCATGGAAAAAATGCATATGGCAAACAGATCTCAGACTTAGTGAACACGTATGCAAATGCAATTTACATGATGACATGATATGAGATGCATGACACCGATAACAACACACGGAGACAAAAACCCGAACCCGAGAAAATAAAATAACTTAACGCCGAAAACGGCAAGAGTTGGAATACATATAAGGTAAATTACATCCGGGGTGTTACAGCACTCCACCACTACGAAAGGATCTCGTCCCGAGATCTAGGACTGAAAGAACGCCGGGTACTCAGAACGGAGGTGATCCTCGCGTTCCCAGGTAGCTTCACGGTCGGAATGGTGTGACACTTGACTTTGAGGAATTTGATTGACTTGTTGCGAGTCTTGCATTCGGTCTCTTCGAGAATAGCAATGGGGTGCTCATGGTAAGAGAGATCTTCTTGAAGCTCAATGTCCTCGAAGTTGATGGTGTGGTTAGGAGTCTTGAAGCACTTTCGGAGCTGAGAGACATGGAACACATCATGAACATTTGCAAAGTTTGAAGGAAGCTCGAGTTGATAGGCGAGGTCGCCTCTCTTGCTGACAATCTTGAAAGGTCCCACGTATCTGGGGGCAAGCTTCCCTTTGATACCGAAGCGACGAGTACCTTTCATAGGAGAGACGTGGAGATAAACATGATCTCCGATCTCGAAAGCCAAATCACGAAGCTTACTGTCATAGTAGCTCTTCTGGAGGGATTGGGCTGCTTTGAGATTATCTCGAATGAATTTTCACATCTCCTCTGCCTCTATGGTTAAGTCATTTCCCAAAAGCCGACATTCACCGGTTTCAGACCAGTTGAGAGGGGTAAGGCACTTCCTGCCATACAGAATTTCAAATGGGGCCTTGCCCGAACTTGCTTGAAAACCGTTGTTGTAGGAGAATTCAGCATAAGGAAGACAATCCTCCCACTTCATGCCAAAGGAAATCACAGAAGCCCTGAGCATATCTTCAAGAATCTGGTTGACACGCTCGACTTAACCGCTAGTTTGGGGATGGAAAGCTGTGCTGAAGCGGATGTTGGTGCCCATGGCCTTCTGAAAAGAATCCCAAAACTTGGATGTAAAGGTGCTGCCACGGTCTGAAGAGATCACTTGTGGAATACCATGCAGAGAGACAATCCGAGAGGTATAGAGTTCCGCCAATTGAGCTGCAGCGATCGACTCTTTGATAGGCAGAAAATGAGCCACTTTGGTGAGTTTGTCGATGACAACGAATATAGCATCATTGCCACGCTTGGACTTTGGAAACCCAGTCACAAAGTCCATTTCAATGTGGTCAAACTTCCATTCTGGAATGGTAAGAGGTTGGAGGAGACCAGCTGGCCTTTGGTGTTCTTCCTTCACTCTTCTGCAGACATCACATTCATTCATGAATTGAGCAATCTCGCGCTTCATTCGAGTCCACCAATAAGCCTGCTTGAAGTCCTGATACATCTTCGTGCTCCCAGGGTGGATGGAGAGGAGAGAATTGTGAGCCTCGTTCATGATCACTTTACGGAGGTCACCTTTGGGTACAACAATATGATCCTTGAAGAAGAGAGTGTCCTTGTCATCAAGGCGGTAGCACTTGTACTTGGGTTGACTCTTGGCAATCCCAATCTTCACCTTTTTCACCATAGCATCAAGAAGTTGGGCTTGGCGAATCTGGTCTTCCAAGGTAGGAGAGACTTGAAGGTGGGCGAGGAAACCTTGAGGAACAACTTGCAGATTAAGTTTGCGGAAAGCTTCACAAAGCTCGGGTTGATAAGGCTTGAGAATAAGACTGTTGCAGTAAGCCTTTCTGCTCAATGTGTCAGCAATCACATTGGCCTTGCCTGGAGTATACTCAATACTCGGATTATAATCTTGAATCATTTCGACCCATCGAGTTTGTCTGAGGTTGAGATTAGCTGAGTGAAGATGTACTTGAGACTCTTGTGATCAGTGAAAATGTCCACTTTTCTTCCCAATAGAAGATGTCTCCAAGTCAAAAGAGCATGCACAACTTCCACCAACTCGAGATCATGAGTGGGGTAGTTCTTCTCATTGGGCTTCAACTGGCGAGAGGTATAAGCAACAACTTTCTTCTCTTGCATCAATACTGCGCCAAGACCTTGGAGAGAGGCATCACAAAAGACCTCGTACGGCTTGGATTCATCAGGCGGAGTCAGAACTGGAGCAGTGATCAATTTCTGTTTCAAAGTGTTGAAAGCAATGTCACACTCCAGAGACCAAACGTACTTGACGTGCTTTTGGAGAAGATTTGAGAGAGGCTTCGCGATCTTAGAAATGTTTTCAATGAATCTTCGGCAATAGCTTGCGAGACCGAGGAAGCTGCGGAGTTGCTTCACGTTCTGAGGAGGTTCCCAATTTACAATTGCAGACACCTTCTCAGGATTCACCGCAATGCCCTTGGGAGAGATGATATGACCAAGATAAAGAACCTCATCGAGCCAAAATTCACACTTGGAGAACTTGGTGTAGAACTGGTGTTCCCTGAGCTTATCAAGAACCAAACGCAAGTGCTTGGCATGATCTTACTTGTTCTTCGAGAAAACCAGAATGTCGCCGAGATAGACCAAAACGAAGTCATTGGTGTAGGCGTTGAAGATGAAGTTCATCATGCGAGAGAAAGTCGGAGGAGCATTGACGAGACCAAAAGACATGACAGTGTATTCATATGAACCATACCTTGTCCTGAAAGCCGTCTTGGGAATATCTTTCTCACGGATACGAATCTGATGATAACCCATACGAAGATCAAGCTTGGAGAATACTTGGGCACCTTTGAGTTGTTCGAACAGCTCGTTGATGTTGGGAAGTGGGTATTTGTTCTTGATGGTCTTCTTGTTCAATGGACGGTAATCAACACAAAGTCGGTCCGTTCCATCCTTCTTCTTCACAAAAAGAACACCACAACCCCACGGAGAAGAACTAGGCCGGATGAGATCCATTTCCTCTTGAATATCGAGTTGCTTCTTCAGCTCCTTCAACTCTTTAGGTCCAAGCTTGTAAGGACGATTGCACATAGGTTCCGTTCCAGGCTCAAGATCAATAACGAATTCAACTAGCCGGTGCGGAGGCATTCCTGGAAGCTCTTCTGGAAAGACGTCTTGATATTCGCAAACGATTGGAATTTGCGAGATGGCATCGAGTTCACCCTTCTCATTGAGAGAAAACAGACGGATGGTATCGTCATTCGCGGCAAAGACAATTACATCCTCAGATGAATGAGTCAATTGAATCTGCCTGGCTGCACAATCAAGCTGAGCCTTGTGCTTAGAAAGCCAATCCATCCCGAGAATAAGATCAATATCCGAGTTACCAAGAACCATTGGAGAAGCCAAAAACTTGAAATCACCCATCATGATAGAAATATCCGGGACTATTGAAGTAGCCCTCAAAGACATAGCCGGAGAAACCACTCCCATAGGTTTACCCAACATTTGTGAAACGAAGTCATGCTTGGAAACAAATGATCTTGACATGAAACAATGCGATGCACCAGTGTTAAAAAGAACTCTTGCGGGAATAGAGTTAACTAGAAAGTTACCCATGATGACATCTGATGAATCCTCTGCCTGAGCTGCATTCATCAAGTTGACCTTGGCATGCTTGGGGTTATGCTTGACCACAGCTGTACTTGCCGATCTCATAGGAAGATGATGAGGCAGACGCCTCTGATTGAGAAACTTGTTGGCATAGTGACCCTTCTGTTGGCACTTGTTGCACGTGACCTCTGAAAGCGGACGGTGGTACGGAGCACTTGATCTTGGAGGTTGAGACGAAGTCTTGTTCTGAAAGCCAGGGTTGGGTGGGTGGGAAGATCCACTGCCACCTTTGCTCTTCTGCTGATACGGCTGACGGAACAGAGGAGGAGGAAGCCAATACTTCTGCTGCTTGGCCACTTGAGTAGAGGAAGAAGGAGTAACATCTCTGACTCGCTTCTTGGAAGCATCACACCTCAATTGAGCAGCCTCTTGCTTCAATGCCATGTTGTAGAACTCATCGTACCTCAAGGGCTCGAAGAGAACAATAGCGAGCTGAATTTCTTCTCTGAGACCATCCCTGAACTGATATATCATGCTCTTCTCATCAGGTATGTCCTGCTTAGCAAAGCGGGTGAGCTTCTGGAATAACTTGTTGTAGTCATAGACAGACAAAGAGCCTTGCTTTAGGTTGCGGAATTCCTCATGCTTGCTTTCAACCACGCTCTGGGGGATATGATGAGCTCGGAAATCTTGACGGAATTCATCTCAAGTGATAACACGTCCACCTCTGGAGTCCTTGTACTGCTGGAACCATTATGCAGCTTGATCTTTGAGTTGGAAGGAAGCGAACTTGACAAAGTCCTCAGGCCTGACGTTACTGCACTCGAAATTCTTGCACAGATCCACAAGCCAATCGTCAGCATCGGTTGCCTCAACACAATTGTTGAAAGTCTTTGGCCCGTTAGCAAGGAACTAGTTGATTGTAGTAAAGTGATTATGATTGTTGCCTTGGTTCCCTTGGTTGCCTTGATTGCGCTCTTGAAGAATTTGCATGATCAACTATGTGTTTGCATTGGTTGCAGCCATCACAGCTTGCCATGCCTCCGGAGGAGGTGGAGGTGGTGGCGGATCAGGATTCGGAGTCGTGCGCGTTGGAGGAGCCATCCTGAAGAGGTTGACATCCATTAGCACATTGATAGACAAATATTAAAGCTGAATCCAACGGAATGAAAATTGCGACATATAGTCTTCACATCCGAACAAAATGAACGAATGCATTCCTCTAGAAATGGTCACATATCCATAAATTGAGAAGCCACTTAGAATTAAGGTAAAGAAATAAATCAACAAGGTATGGATCAAGAACGAATAATCGGTAAGAAATCCCAATCTCAAACCAATATCCGTGGAAGAAGAACAAGAGCTACTAGAATTCCCACCTATGAAACTCCCGAACCTTTCCGGTTATGCAATCAGGTGTTGGGGATACAGGGGAAGCATAATATCTCACCCAAATCTAGTGAATCCTACATCCAGCTGTATCCATCCTTCAACACATAACCAAGAAACCTTCGGAAACGATCTACCTCAACCTTCGAAAAGCATCCATCATACAAGTTATGGCGATACTCCCGAACTCCCGCCCCAGTATTGGGTGGCGTCGAGGTTATCTCACCAACGAACTGCATAAAAGAGATTTTTGATGCCGGCATATTAAACTCAGGTATTCCAGAACTGCATCAATAAAATTATGATGACAACACCTCAGAGCTCAACTCCCCGGGACACTTCCACAAAACCCCTGACAGGAGGCACCAAGACAATGTTCTCATCATAAAACCACCGGAACGATTCCAAGATACCCGCGTGATCCTAAAAAAAATTTAGTGAAATTTGAGAAGAGAAGAGTCAAAACTCTACGTCAGGATGCCTTACCAGAGCGATGAGGAGACTGGGAAGTAAAAAGAATTCCTAAACTCTCCGATATATAATTCCTAGATGACTCAAAACAGTTTTCTAGACACAACTCGGCTGCTAAAAACGATCAAGCAATGGGGCTCCTAAGGTCGGGGAATGCTCTGATACCAACTTGTAACACCCTCGATGCGGCTATATCTCCCACGTGTCGAGGCACGACTTAGAGGCATAATCGCATTGAAGGCATATGTCGCAAGTTAGACAATCTTCACCAGATCCCATGCAATATAGATGTAATAAAAGGGGAGATAACATAGTTGGCTTACACTCACCACGTGAATCAAGTACATAATTAACATTACATCATCCAAACACTCATGGCCCGACTATGGCGCCAAAATAAAAGAGAACCCAACATGCGACATGGTCCCGATCACCCCCAACTGGGCACCACTACTGATCATCAGGAAAGGAGACATAGTAACGTTGAGAGTCTTCGTCGAACTCCCACTTGAGCTCAAGCGCGTCACCTGGAGCGGAATCATCAGGCCCTGCATCTGGTGTAATAGTAATCTATGAGCCACAGGGACTCAGCAATCTCGCACCCTCGCGATCAAGACTATTTAAGCTTATAGGTAAGGCAAGGTAAAAGTATATGGGGAGCTGCAGCAAGCGACTAGCAAATATGGTGGCTATTCTGAACACAAAAGAGAGCGAGAAGAGGAGGAAAAGTGCGAGCGAGAAACTAGAGGACAACCTGTGCAAACATTACTCCAACACCGTGTCCACTTCCCGGACTGCGCCGAGAAGAGGCCATCACGGTAACACACTCAGTTGATTCATTTTAATTAAATTAAGGTTCAAGTTATCTACAACCGGACATTAACAAATTCCCATCTGCCCATAACCGCGGGCACGGCTTTCGAAAGTTAAAAACCCTGCAGGGGAGTCCCAACTTAGCCCATGACAAGCTCTCACGGTCAACGAAGGAATAGACCTCCTCCCAAGATGTTCCGATCAGACTCGGTATCTTGGTACTTCAAGACAACTCCGACAATGGTAAAACAAGTCCAGCAACACCACCCGATGTGCCGACAAATCCCGATAGGAGCTGCACATATCTCGTTCTCAGGGCACACCGGAAAAGCTAAGCGTACGGGAACCAACGTAACCCAAGTTGCCAAGGGACGGCCCCGCACGGTGCTCTAGGTTGGACCAACACTCAGAGGAGCACTGGCCCAGGGGGGTTTAAAATAAGATGACCCTTGAGTCCGTGAAACCCAAGGGAAAAGGCTAGGTGGCAAATGGTAAAACCAAGGTTGGGCATTGCTGGAGGAGTTTTATTTAAAACGGACTGTCAAGGGGTTCCCATTATAACCCAACCGCGTAAGGAACCCAAAATCCGGGAACATAACACCAATATGACGGAAACTAGGGTGGCAAGAGTGGAACAAAGCACTAGGCGAGAGGCCGAGCCTTCCACCCTTTACCAAGTGTATAGATGCATAAAGATAACATGGCAATATAATGATATCCCAAGAAGTAAAATAAATGTTCCAACAAGGAACGACCTCCAATCTTCACCTGCAAATAGCAACGCTATAAGAGGGGCTGAGCAAAGCGGTAACATAGCCAATCAACGGTTTGCTAGGACATGGTGGGTTAGAGGTTTGACATGGAAATTTGGGAGGCTTGAAAGCAAATGGTAGGCATCATAGCATTGGCATACCAAAAGAGCAAGCAAACTAGCATAGCAAAGATAGTAGTGATTTCGAGGGTATGATCATCTTGCCTGCACAGTTGTCAGAGTTGACTTGATCCTCGAAAGCAAACTCAACGGGTTCCTCGTTAGCGAACTCGTCTCCCGGCTCTACCCAAACAAGACAAACAAGCAACAAGGACACAATCAACCATGTGCAAGACTCAAACAATATGATGCAATGATGGTATGCTATGCGGGATGCGATACGGGATGCATATGCAAGATTTGACAAGGGATGCATGAACCTGGCCTCAACTTGGAAATCCAAGGGTGCCACTGGAAAGGTGAGATGAAAACGCTTGAAAACAATATAAAGAATGTCGGAATCAGAGTTACGGTTTGAAAATGGCAAGCGATTCAAAAACGACACCGGTCTGCGATTTACAGCAAGTAGCCTTCAAACATGACAAAAAAATACATGGCAGGGATGCATTCAAGATGCTTAACAAAAGTCTAGCACTGATCTACAACCAATTCATCCATTAACAGGTTCGAATAAGCATGGCAAAAATGCATATGGCAAACAGATCTCAGACTTAGTGAAATTAACACTTGTGTGGAATTTCAGATCAGGTAGCACTCTTTGGAGCAACAAAACTACATGCTACAGGACCTGAACATGGCAAATTAAAGCATAGCATGGAGCTACTCAAAGAGCTTAACGAAAGTCCCTTAGTGACCTTGAGCCAAAAAGGACCAGAAAATACAATTGCAAGCATGTGAACATGGAAAAAACATAATCAGTTTTCAGACTTAGTGAAAACTGGCACATGCTGAAACATAACTCAAGTAGGCATGTTTACGAGCTCTATGCACTCAACACGGAGCAAGTCATGTCCAACTAAGCATACACCCATCAAGGATACACAAAATGCAAACTAGACATGGCAAGAACAATAACATAGCATGCACGGATCAACTACAACATCATCGACAAAATTACAAACAAGTTGACAATCTGCCCAGATTCACAAAGTAGCAAAAGGAGAGCTCGATTGACTCAAGCTAGGGTGCTCCATAATTACAACCAAAGAAATGTATGGATAGAGCACTATAATATTAACAAAACATCCTTACTAATCATCCACAAAAGAGGCACGGATCACTAGGAATCAACATGAACATATGGCATCATGAGATAAACATGAACATATACTAAGTCCCTGAAATCAGAATTAACAAGTGCACCACTTTGCAAGCTTGTGCTAGACACCACACACATCACAAAAATACATGGGTTGCACCTCTGGAAAGATGACAAGACCCTTAACAAAACATATGTAGAACTCATGGGCATAGCATGCACACAATAATCATGGTAGAAATGACAAAAAGCTAAATGAAGTAACAGATCTGACAATTATATCAAGTAGCTCTCTTCTAATAGCATTTCGGGCATCAAGATGAACTCAAATGAAAATGATGCAATGGAATGCAATGATGTACTCTCCGAGGTGAACATTTTGATATGCTATATGCCCAAAACGGAGTTACGGATGCAAAGTTACGAGGCCATGAACATGAGCATATGGATCTATGGAAACAGGGACTTAGAAGAAAAAAAACACCTCCGGATCTAGGGTTTGACCCGGGCACGCAAAACGAGGCGGTGGTGCTGCTCGCCGGAGTTCGAAGACGGCGGCGGGCGAGGTCGAGGTCGCCGGATCCGGTCGCTCCTCGACCGGATCTGGCCGGAGGAGGGAGGGGACGGCGAGGCGGCGGCGGAGGGCGGCGTCGGCGGGGCGGCGGAGCCGCGGCAGCCGGCAACAAGCTCGGGCAGCGCGCGGATGCGGCGGCGCCGGCGAGGGCGTGTGGTGGCCGCGGCGAGGGCGCGCGGTGGCGGCGGGAGCAGCGCGGGCGGCGCTCGGGCGGCGGGCGAAGCGGCGGCGGAGACTCGGGCCGGGAGGGCCGCGGTCGGGCCCCGCGGGCCGGCGTGGGGGGAGGCAGCGGAGCCGCCACGTGGCGATCACTGAGAGGGCGCGGGCGGCGGCGGACGTTGTCCGGCGCTGGCGGACACGTCCAGCGCGCGGAGAGGAGCGGGGAGCTAGGGTTAGGGTCGACTTGATCCGAAATTTTTGGGGAGGAGGCTATATTTATAGGTAGAAGGAGCTAGGAGAGTCCAAATGAGGTGCGGTTTTCGGCCACGCGATCGTGATCGAACGCTCTAGATGATGGAGAGGGTTTATGTGGGTTTTGGGTCAAATTGGAGGGGTGTTGGGCTGCAACACACACGAGGCCTTTTCAGTCCCTCCGTTAACCGTTGGAGTATCAAACGAAGTCCAAATGGTACGAAACTTGACAGGCGGTCTACCGGTAGTAAACCAAGGCCGCTTGGCAAGTCTCGGTCCAATCCGGAAACGTTTAATCCCCACACACGAAAGAAAAGGTAGAAATGACCACCGGAGGAGAACGAAGCGCCAGAATGCAAAAGGGACAACGAGGAAAATGCTCGAATGCATGATATGAACACGTATGCAAATGCAATGCACATGATGACATGATATGATATGCAAGACAACGATAACAACACACGGAGGCAAAAACCCGAACCCGGGGAAATAAAATAACTTATCGCCGGAAACGGAAACCGACAAGAGTTGGAGTACAAATTGGGAAATTACATCCGGGGTGTTACAACACTCCACCAATACGAAAGGATCTTGTCCCGAGATCTAGGACTGAAAGAACGCCGGGTACTCAGAACGGAGGTGATCCCCGCATTCCCAGGTAGCTTCATGGTCGGAATGGTGTGACCACTTGACTTTGAGGAATTTGATTGACTTGTTGCGAGTCTTGCGTTCAGTCTCTTCGAGAATAGCAACGGGGTGCTCATGGTAAGAGAGATCTTCTTGAAGCTCAATGTCCTCGAAGTTGACGGTGCGGTCAGGAGTCTTGAAGCACTTTCGGAGCTAAGAGACATGGAACACATCATGAACATTTGCAAAGTTTGAAGGAAGCTCGAGTTGATAGGCAAGGTAAATATATGGAGCTGCAGCAAGCGACTAGCAAATATGGTGGCTATTCTGAATGCAAAAGAGAGCGAGAAGAGGAGGCAAAGCGCGAGCGAGAAACTAGAGGACTACCTGCACAAACATTACTCCAACATTGTGTCCACTTCCCGGACTCCGCCGAGAAGAGGCCATCACGGTAACTCACACTGTTGATTCATTTAAATTAAGTTAAGGTTCAAGTTATCTACAACCGGACATTAACAAATTCCCATCTGCCCATATCCGCGGGCACGGCTTTCGAAAGTTCAAATCCCTGCAGGGGAGTCCCAACTTAGCCCATGACAAGCTCTTACGGTCAACGAAGGAATAGACCTCCTCCTGAGACGTTCCGATCAGACCCGGTATCTCGGTTCTTCAAGACACTTCGACAGGTTAAAACAAATCCAGCAACACCGCTCGAATGTGCCGACAAATCCCGATAGGAGCTGCACATATCTTGTTCTTAGGGCACACTCAGATTGTCTAAACTTCCGGTAGGCCAGCCCAGAGTTGCCCCTGGTAGCCACCGGCGGT
>NC_041392.1:330237476-330238743 GCF_002162155.2 Triticum dicoccoides | reverse complement strand
ATAAGATGACCCTCGGGCTCCGGAAACCCAAGGGAAAAAGAGGCTAGGTGGCAAATGGTAAAACCAAGGTTGGGCATTGCTGGAAAAGCTTTAATCAAGGCGAACTATCCAGGGGTTCCCATTATAACCCAACCGCGTAAGGAACGCAAAAATGCGGGAACATAACACCGATATGACGGGAACTAGGGCGGCAAGAGTGGAACAAAACACTAGGATATCATTATATTGCCTTGTTATCTTAATGCATCTATATACTTGGTAAAGGGTGGAACGGTCTCCAATCTTCACCTGCAACTAGCAACGCTATAAGAGGGGGTGAGCAAAGCGGTAACATAGCCAATCAATGGTTTGCTAGGACATGGTGGATTAGAGGTTTGACATGGCAATTTGGGAGCCATGATAAGCAAGTGGTAGGCATCGTATCATAGGCATAGAAAAAGAGCGAGCATCTAGTAAAGCAAAGATAGTAGTGATTTCGAGGGTATGATCATCTTGCCTGCAAAGTTGTCAGAGTTGACTGGATCCTCGAAAGCAAACTCAACGGGCTCCTCGTTAGCGAACTCGTCTCCCGGCTCTACCCAAACAAGACAAACAAGCAACAAGGACACAATCAACCACGTGCAAAACTCAAACAATGATGCAAAGATGGTATGATATGCGGGATGCGATGCGGGATGCATATGCAAGATGTGACAAGGAACGCATGAACCTGGCCTCAACTTGGAAATCCAAGTGTGCCACTGGAAAGATGAGATGAAATCGCTTGAAAACGATATAAAGAACGCCGGAATCGGAGTTATGGTTTGGAAATGGCAAGCGATTCCAATATGACCACGTTCTGCGATTTACAGCAAGTAGCCAGCTAAATGCAACAAGATGAACATGCTACAGCAACCAAACATGGCACCAAAATACGTGGAAGGGATCCATTCAAGAAGCTTAACAAAAGTCTAGCACTGAGCTACGCCCAATTCATCCATTAACAGGTTCAAACAAGCATGGCAAAAATGCATTTGGCAACCAGATCTCAGACTTAGTGAAATTAACACTTGTCTGGAATCAACCGAATCTCAGATCTGGATCAGGTTTGCACGCGGTTCGAGGTTTGTCGCCGTTCCACCGGAGTTGACGTCCGAGTCGGCCGGATCGGAAGAAGACGAGCGCCGGGGTCGAGGTGGAGCGAGGAGGAGGCCGGTCGGAGCGCGTCGGGGCGGCGAGGCGCGTCGGCGGCGAGGTCGGCGAGGGGCGGCACGCGGTGGCCGGCTGG
>NC_041392.1:330193424-330236918 GCF_002162155.2 Triticum dicoccoides | reverse complement strand
TGGGCGCGACGGACGGCAGCAGAGGCGGCGGTGCGGCGTACGGTGGTGCGGGGGCCGGCTCGGGTCGCCCGCGGCAGTGGAGAGGCACGGCCGGGCCGGGGAGGGCCCCACGCGGGCTGAGCGGGCCGGCGGCGGCGATGTGGGCACGCCCGCCACATGGCGCGACGGGAGTGGGCGGCGGCGATGTCCGGTGCGCGGACGGACGTGTCCGGCGCGCAGATGAGGAGCGGGGCTAGGGTTAGGGTGGTTTGGATCCGGAATTTTGGGAAGGGGATATTTATAGAGGTAGGAGGAGCTAGGAAGCTCCAAATGAGGTGCTGTTTTCGGCCACGCGATCGTGATTGAACGCTCTAGATGATGGAGATGCTTTAGGTGGGTTTTGGGCCAACTTGGAGGGGTGTTGGGCTGCAACACACACGAGGCCTTTTCGGTCCCTCGGTTAACCGTTGGAGTATCAAATGAAGTCCAAATGGTACGAAACTTGACAGGCGGTCTACCGGTAGTAAACCAAGGCCGCTTGGCAAGTCTCGGTCCAATCTAGAAATGTTTAATCCCCACACACGAAAGAAAGGTAGAAATGAACATCGAAGGAGAACGAAGCGCCGGAATGCAAAACGGACAACGGGGAAAATGCTCAAATGCATGAGATGAACACGTATGCAATTGCAATGCAAATGATGACATGATATGAGATGCATGACACCGATAACAACACACGGAGACAAAAACCCGAACCCGAGAAAATAAAATAACTTAACGCCGAAAACGACAAGAGTTGGAATACATATAAGGTAAATTACATCCGGGGTGTTACATGGTGTGCCTGCCATCTTGTAATACAGACCGTATGATCTATATCTGAGGATAGAAAGCAAACTATGATAATTTTACAAAAGATACCCGCACCTCTCTCCACATCATTATCTCCCACAACCTCATTGCTCAGCAATTAAAAAAGGAATAAGTCTCTGGAACAATCTAGCATGCATGGTGGCCGTTGCCGCCTGCCGGCACCGTCCATCCCCATGCCTTCGCCCATTCCGACCACCAGTCACCACCACGCTCCACTCCTCCTCGCCTTATCTCTCATCTTTCATTTTTTCGATGACATTCCCGACATACCAGTTTTCTGATAAAATTCTTGAGATATCATTAGTTTTTACACATGGGATTACTCCTGCATGGGTCAATCACAATAGGTGTTCTGTAAAAAAATGCATATTGATGTTCCGTGCAATGCATGAGAATCTTGCTTGTAATTATATAACGCAAATCACGAGCAGGAAGTGACATTTTCTTGACACAACCACGTTAGCATGGCCACGTAAATCACTAGCTAAAGAAATTACCATTATACTTATATCCTGATGCAAAAGGTTAAGTACATGTCCAAAGAGTAAAGTCGCACACACACACTCTGTCTCTCAGAATCTCTCTCAGACACACCAGTTACGTGACGCCCACTTAAGAAGACATGTATATTACAATTTGTGCACCCGCGGGTACACGTGATGATGTGCATTTATTTAAGTCGGAAGGAGAACCCAAACAGTAGCTGCATTCATTCCCCTCCCGCCGCCTCTTCTCTAGTCGCCGTCGCCCGTTAGCCATGGGCCGGCCGAAGGTAACAACATACGCCATACTCCCGCCGGAGTGGCGCTTTAATATGGAAATTTTAGTGGTCATGCATGCATGTTTTTGTGCTAGCACTCCTATATAAGGGTTGACCGGTCGCTTTCCGAGGACGTGCGCAGGCGGTGGAAGAGGAAGGAGAAGGGAAGCGGGTTGTGGAGTAACGTTTTTTACCACAATTTCTTAGGAAACTGAGTGCAATAATTGAGTAGTTTTGCAAACTACCAGTACTACACCTGAAATGGTTCAAAACCAATACTCCCTTGCCAGCGCGCGCTTCCCGCGTGAAACGGTCAGCGTCGCCCTGGAGCATCATTGCCGCATTAATGCCCGGCCAGAGCGGAGGCGACCTCTCACTGGCGCTGGCTTTGAAGTGGCGCGACGGCCGAGAGAGCGACGCTTCCCGGTGCACGCGACTGCTCCGCGTCGAGACTGGCCATAGGCCTTGTTTGGATCCATGGGTTAGAGTTAGTTTGAGCTAGTTGGGGCTCAAATAGCCCTAAACTATCCAAGCATGAGGGTTTAAATTGGAGCAAGTTGCATCGAACCCACCAAAAAAAACTATCCCATCCAAGAGGTGCTAACTGGAGATAGTTCTCATTGGGACCACTGAAAAATCACTTTTCTCTCTCCATGAAGTGCATTTATTGTCAATCTAACCCTGTCACCCAGACACCTCTTTGGCTACAGTTAGTTCAGGGTTAGTCATGAGTTAGTCTAACCTCTAGCTAAGTTAGAGTATCAAACAGGAGCAGTATAGGACATGCAAGTTGCTCAAAGCATACAGGAAAATTCGTACGTGAAAGGATTTTTTTTCTTTTTGAAAACAGAACATGAAAGGAATTTTTTTAGAATGCTCTTGGCATGTTCTAACATGTGATAGTTAACCGACCTCAATAGACGGCAGAAACGCCAGCCCGCCGCACTTTGATAGAGACGAGGAGGGAGAAGCGATACAGGCTGCTGGATTACTAGAGATAGGTGTCGCACGGAAGCCAAGAAATATGGTGATAGCATGGGTTAGCCATGTACTAGTATGATACTACACTAGGCTGTCGTGTTTCGTACTCTTCCAGTCCACTATGGAGATGATTGGCAATTTTATATCGCTGAATAATATTAAATATTATGAGTGCAGACGCTCCACCACGAGGTTCCTTGCTCCTTCTCGGTCGTCCGGAATCTATTGTCTTCCACTCTATTTTTTACGCGAGCTTTGTTCATCCTTTTGCCAACAAGCGAGATATCTAGCATCAAGGTGCACGTGTTATACAAGGATCATTCCATCTATATGAAGAACACGTGGGACTGGAACTACGAGACGAACATGTACCCCGGAGTGGACGTACGAACCTGAGTAATGTAGCGCAGTAAGTGAAGTAGAAAGGCACAAATGGTATGAACATGCATGTCATATAGGGTGTGTTTGGTTGCCTTCTCGTCTCAGCATAGTTGTTCCCTCTTCATGCATGCTCAACTCAACACCCCTCTTCATGCATGCTTCTAGTGTATTTATGCTAAACTAGTGTGGACTCATGCACCCTCCATACACTCTACCAAACACCCAAAAGTAGGTCGAGAAGGGAACTCTTGGGCGGCATTTGTCTCTTACTACGTACTACCACTAAATTTTGTACATGCAATGCACGTGATGTTATGGAGTACGTGCCTAAGTACTCTACTACTACTATATTAGTTGGAGCCACATATTAACTTTTATATTTGTTTACGTGTATGCCCCGAGACCTTCCAACTAGACGTGTCTTTGTCTCCAAGTCGCACTTCGTATCGTTCATACCACTAACTACTACTACGTGTGGTCTCCAACCCAGAAGTGGAAGAAGTGGAGACGCTCTACCACGCTGTTTTTTTACGCTGGGCTCTACCACGCTGTTCATGTCCCACTCCTTTCACTGACGTGTGGGACATCCAGCACGTGTCGTGTTTGGCACCCTTCGTCGTAAGAGTTGAAACGCTAGCATTCATCAGAAATAAAAAATAATTATAAATCAGCAGTGATACTATTTTTTTTTTTGCAAACCAATCAGCAGTGATACTATACCACGTGGTTTCCTTGCTCCTCGATATCGGAAAGAATACTTCCGTTCGCCAACATGTGGGACGTCGACCATCCTGGTCCACTTGCCATGCACGTAGAACTCCAAGGGAGTCACCCAGGTCGTCACGCCGCAGTATCAATGACTAATGAGCCGTCAAATCATAGGCCCACTTCCCACTTTGAAGTTGCTTGGACGAAGGAACCATCATTACTTCATTGAATTCCTCTTCTTGAAGAAAACTACTGTACCAGCAGTACTGCTAGCTATAGTAGTTACTCCAATAGAGTCCTCCTTTCGTTCATAGGATAGGAATATGAAAATCACAGGAAGTAAGATGACATGCATCTCAATTCCTATGGAGAAAGAGATGCCATTTGATGCTTAGGATAGGAATTTTTCCATTTAGTCTAGGCTAATGTACTGGTAATTTGCTCTAAAAACTACAGTAGTAACTAGTAGTACTGGTACATGCTCGTACTCAGACACACACACACACTAACTACAAGTACTACTACTTCTCACATGCTGGCCAGACGCCGTCGTTCTCCTTCCCGGCTTTGTCGGCGACACCCCACCGTGCTTGGATCTCTGCCGACCTCTCCACAGCAGCGCGTGCGTCCTTTTCTTTCTTGCGGCGGTGGGCCTCTCTTTTCTTGAGTGCTTTCTGACTTTTCCGCTCCCTCTGTGCGGCTTTGGCCGCCTCTTGCTCTACCGCCCATTTGACCTTGGCATCTTCAAATTCCTCCCACATAGTTGTGAGGTCACGAGCGGCGATGAACTCGGCACGGCGGGATGCCATCGCTCCCCTACCATTTTGTGTGCGGTCGTGGGCGGCGAGGAACTCGGCGCGGCAGGATGCCATCGCTGCCTTACCGGTTAGTATGCGGCGCGGTGGCATGAACGACGCTTGGTGAGAGCTCTGGGGTGGAGTGGCCGGACAACCGTATAGTGCATTGGTTTGTCAAGAGCTCAAGGATAGAAGACAAAGAAAATTTGGATTCCCCTTCAATCTTGGTCATTTATTACCGAGTAAAATGCATTGGCAGTCATCGAACTTGTGTTGATAGCTCACTTTGTTCATTGTATACGAGATATGGTGATTATACTGTCACTGGCTCAGCGTATAGCTCCGCATTTGTCTGGTTGACCAGTCAAACAGTCCGCATGCGCCTCATCAGCTCGTGTTCTTTATCTATCTACGCGGGCCTACCTGTCAATGGAGAAAGAAATACAGTAAAAACCAAAATTATGCTAGAGTCCGGACCGCTTCCCGAGCCCGCTCTCACCGCCCTGGCCCCTCAAGACGCCAGCTGCCCGCCGCATGCATGCATAGCAAGTAGTACTCCTTACGTGGAGGAGAGAGAGGCATTGACAATGTCAAGGAGTGGGCTCTGCAAGAGCCCGTCTCTACATGTGCTCCTAGGTATAAAAAATAATTCTAAAAAGGCATAAAAACAATTGTGTCTTAAAAAAGAAAGGTAAAAAATTTGATAGGAAATAGATAGAGAGAAAGTGAGAAAAAGCTGTAACCTGGGCATTACATGAGGAAGGAGGGAGTGGTGCACATGCCAAGTTCACTGGGCTGCCGTGTTTCACACTCCTCCATCGTAACAGTGGAGACAATAGCTTTCATCAAAAATAATCAATGAATACTCGTTGCTCGTCCTCTATATCGGAAAGAATAATTTCATTCGCCGACATGTGGGAGGTCGACCATCCTGGTCCACCTGCCATGCACAAAATTATCCTGGTCTACCCCGATCATATTGCAAGCCCAACCTTTCCCACTGTAAGTTGTTCGGACGAAGGAACCATCATGACTTCATTGAATACCGCTTCTTCATGAAAACTTACTATAACCGGAATGCTGCTACCACACGCGAAGACTGGACAGCACTGTACCATGTCATATCACTGAAACCCACTAGGCCAAACTAGCCCGCCTAGGTCATCTAGTTTGGAACGGAGGGAGTACATCTCTGCACTGCTATAATTTCCGCCTAGGTCATCGATCGCTAAGCCTACAATTTTAGGAGCTAGGGCTATTGGTCGATCGACGAGGGATAAGTATAAGCATACCACGAGCTCATCAGCCCCAACATTTCTCTTCGTTGAGTGTTTTGCAAGTACTATAGCTCGCACAGTAGCTAGCCTACTGACACCAAGAATAATCAAACAAGCCCTGTTGATATGATAAACAGTTGAAACTTACATCTAATCATGCCATATATTACATCAAAAGCTGGTGAGGATACATCTGTTTCCATAACTCGGAGAGGGTTCGCATGATTCATCGCATGATTCACTATCAAACAAAAGTAGCAAGATCCGCCCACACAAGACAGTGCACTAGCCCTAAGATGGTTTGATAACATGCATCACTCTGGTAATTAAACACAGGGCAATGCAAACTACCCTAAAGGATTACTGCGACCAACTATTTCTTGTCATCGATCTCTCGGGCAATGACCACAGCATGGGCAGCGGCATGGGAATCGATTTCTGGGGTGATCTCCGCAGGACTGACCGCGACATCGGAATCGATCTCTGGGGCGATGTCCACAGGCTAGACATCGACATCGGAATCGATCTCTGCAGCGATGCCAACAGGATGGGCCACGACATCAGAATCATCAAGGACGTCCACCGGCACCTGCACAACCCTAACATATTAGCCAGCACATTGCAAATAATCAAAAACCACAATTATGGTAATAAGCCTTTATTTTTTACCTTGTGCAGCTCACCGGGGGATCTCATCCCTCCGGGGGCCATCTCCTCGTCCTCGATGGGGGCCATCACATTGTCAGAGGAATACTGCTTCTCAACGGCGACTATCTCCTCAAACTCGGTCTTGAGCCTCACATAGGTGGCAATCAGAGTTCCTGGGGTAGGCACGGTGGGGCCCTTGCTATTCTTCCAACTTTCTTTGAGGAGTTCGTCCGCCAACGTCCTCAACTCTTGGGCAAGTGCTTGTTTCTTGGAGTTCTTTGTCTCCATGGGTTGGCCCGCCAACATGGTCAACTCGTTGGTTGGTGCTCGCTCCCTGGAGATCGCTGTCTCCAGTGGGTTGTCCGTCGGCAACTCTTTGCCTTGTGCTCTAGGATCCATCAATGAACTATCAAACAAAAAGAAATCGAAAGCAAACCACAATCGCAATGAAAACGGGAAAAGAATAGGATGTGAGAATCGGTTGGTGCTTCACAAAAAGAAGATTCTTGGAATGAAAATATAGCAGCATAATTGATTCGCCCACCTTTCCTTCATCGGTACAGATGAAAAATGGCAGAAGTTAGTAGCCTGGAGTGAGGTTTTCTTCAAGAAAGGGAAGAACGGGCTTGAACGAGCGTTCCAGTGAAATGATGGTTGCTTCTTCCAGTCCAACTTGGAGGCCACCTTACCACTGCTGGTAAAGGTGTGGGTTTTGTGATATGACGTGTCATGACGGCCACACAAGGGTGACAGGTGAGTCTCGACTGTAGCACCTCGTTGTTATTTGGTGGATGGCACGCGGGCCCGGATGCTTTGAAATGTCCCGCATGTAGATAGAGCGGCTAGTCATATAGGAGTGCTCAATATTGTGCATTGCGACCAAGGCGGAGAGGAAAACGAGAGAACTACGTAATTAATGCATGAGTTTAATTAGGGTAGTTTTGTAAAGTACGAGATACATTCCTCCAATCGCAAAATGCCTTGGTTCATGAGATTTGTGATTTGATCCCTATAAACCGGAAGGGAGGGAGTACTGCACATGGTGTAGTCTAGTCACTTGTTGAAATCTCTAGAAAGGCAAATACTCCTTTCCGGTTTACAGGGCTATACTACTCCCTCCGTCTAGGTGTGTAAGTCATCTTACGAAAACCAAATAGTCCCAAAACACTTAGGCGCGGTGCATTAACTTCTACCTTGTTTCTTGTTCCTTGACATATCAACCAATAAGAGATGAGAGGTGTGCATGCTTTTAATGACTTGCAATGGCTAGTTCATTCCATGCAGTTCTATTAATTAGCAAATAAACATTGGTGACCCCAGGAGGAAACGGTGCTAAGCACGTGGACCTATGCAGAATGAGTGTCAACCAATGGATAATGGAGTTTAATTGTTAAACAATAGCAATTTTGTCTCATGCAAGAGCCTGGCTAGTAGTCCAAGGAACCGCACAACGCGAGCGTTCGCAACTGCCACGTTCGGGTTGCGCTTGGCTCTTCGCCTCTTCGAGAAGACGAACAATAATGATGTTACTCCTACTTCTACAGTATCGAATCCACTTCTGCATGTCTATCCACCTCGTGCGGGAGGGATAGCGAAAGCTTCAACTTACTGCTCCTGCCTTTGCGTCTATGACATGTGGGCCCAACAGGTGGTTAGCCCTCCTGTCCTACAGCCAAAGGCAGGTGCAGTTAAGGCACCGGAGCTCAGTTCGCGAGGGAGAGGGCGTTGTAGTAATCAAATTTCTCGGTCTTGTATGAGTTCATGAAGATAGGGGTTACTTGCTTGCTAGGGTTGCTTGCTAGGGTTGCTCACTACGTATATATTGGCCGGAGCCTCCACACTTGCTTGCTAGGGTTGCTCTATTCATGCACTCTCATCCTCTCCAGATTTAAACAAGATAGGGGTAGTAACACTGTCTTTCTCCCTTCAAAAAACACTGGCTTTCTATCCTCACCACTGGTTACAGATCAGGACGTATCCCCCTCCGCCGGTGAAGGGGAGGGGCAGCGTTTAGGCCGTCGTCGACAGCGAGGGAGGAGACCCACTGCCGGCCGCACCGTTATCTCTGGCCGAGTGCTGGCGCGGTAGGTCCTCCAATCCCTTCGTCATTTCCTGTGGGCGGATCCGGCCTCCCGCCGCCCACCTATCCACATCCCGATGACCTTCAGGTATATCTTCATCCGAAACTGCCTTAGCTCTACTTCCCCAGCTCGCTACGTTGCCGCATGTGCATCATTTTCTACCTCTCAGCCCCTCTCAATCGGATGGTCCAGCGTCACATATTTTTTTTCTTCTATTGTTAGAGGTAAAGCTACTTCATGGAGTCGAATCTTGGACTCCCTCCGTCCGAAAATAGTTGTCATTGAAATGGATGTATCTAGATGTATTTTAGTTCTAGACACATCCATTTTGATGACAAGTAATTCTGGACGGAGGGAGTACTTGGTTCAAACAAGAAATAAAGTGGGGGTGGGGGAATTTAGTATGTACATCGGACTTGGTACAAACAGGAAGGAAAGGGGGTGAAAGTAGTACAGACTGGTCATCCAACCGGCATCTTGGTCGAAAAGGGAAATATAGGGGTAACGTTGTACACAGTGGTATGACCAGGACTAGATTTGCTATCCACACATAGGAGTAGGTGGCTAGAGTGAACAAAAATGGGACCAACCCAGATATGTTTCTTGGATGTTTGTTTCTCGGGGCAACAAACTATGAATCACCACTTTATGCCCTTGTTTACGTACATGGTGCTAGACTGCTAGTGCACCCACTGTCCCTTATACCAAATATTTAGGCTCTGTTCGGAATAAAGGGGCAGAAAACATAGGTGTTTATGAAAATAGAGGAATTGGAAAGGAATGTAGGTATAAATCTATGGAACAGCGAACCGGAGGAAACTCTCAAGAGAATGTGTTCGGATGGACTACCAAATGTATAGATTTGTTTTTTTAGAGTAGCATGCTTGGTAGTATGACATGCTATTTGTTTATTCAGCTGCACAGTTACTACTCTTGTCCTCACCTCACGTACCACACATAGGTTGATTTTTTTATTCCGGCAACACAGCACAACAACTTGTCTAACGCACGGCAGCAAGCACCTGCTTCGGACTTCCGCCCAAAAAATGAGCAGCGCGTGGATGTTTCTAATCCTATGGAATCAGTACTACCAGACCAGCTTTCCTATGAAACACTATTCACCTTTCCCGTGTTCCGAATGGTTGGAAGGGAAAGAATACCATAGGAATTGTGTTCCTACGAAAATCCTGCACCAAACCTGTGAACCGAACGCAGCCTTAGTTGTTCTTAATCTAATGTCCCTGGTAAAAATGAAGCCATGCCACTGTTATAAGCCATGACAAGTTTAGCCAAATGTTTTTGCCTGTAATTGTTTGAGACTCTGACTATTTCCTCTGTGCCTTTTTGTTTAAACAGGGATATCCAATTCACCTGGTTGTTGTTGTGACCTTTTGGTGCACTGCACAAAACTCTTCTTAAAAGAAGTGACTTTTGTGTTGTTTAACTGGAATGTCAGAATGGAACAGTTGGTTCATTTTGGTGGAACTGCACAAAGGGAGATCTGTGTTCCAATCCTCATCATCCATATTAGCGCCATAACCTTCCTTTAGGTAAGAATGATATTTAATGCATGTGTTCATCTCTATTTTCCGACTGCCGTGAGAAAATAATGCTATTTTTTACTAGTACACTTGTACTCCCTCACTAACAAAACCAATTCTGAATTAGAAGGCCAATCATGTACTTGGTTTCACCAACTGGTGAGGAGAAAGAGAAACAAACCATGAAGAGGAAGAAGAAGAAGAATAAACAGTGCCAAGGAAATCTTGCTGAAGCCAGAGGCCTCAGTCGAGGCCATTCAAGGGCTCCGGCAACGACTACCTTACATGTGAGATGATCCTCCAGGGAGCCCTTCCACTTCTGCTGTCTCAGTTAATTAATTAGGAGTACTTAAGTACCACTAATTTATTACTTCCTAATTTTCCTGTTGGGGTTAAACAAATCTTTAGTAGGACCCTATGCTGAATCATGTATGTGTGTATGTTTGTCTATGGAGGTGAATCATGTGGTGGAGCAGGGAGGAAATATTAATAGTGTCATGACATAATAGTGCTATTGTTTTGCATGTCAATTTATTGCCATTGGTTCAATGATGCAATGTTTTGCGTATTGTCCATCATGAATTTGATGCTACTGGTTGAGTAATATGCTAATGTCTTCCTATCCTTTCTCACTAAGCTAATGAAGGTTTCACCTTGTTCCTACTTGTGCAAACAGGGATCATGTTGTGACAATCATACATTAAATGGAACTACACAAGACAATGCAATGAACTATATCCCAGGCAGTGCTTTAACTCTGCTGGAAGTTGTTGATAATCTTTCGATATAATCTCAGCACTGGTAAACAAGAGTGATCTCAACCATACATTCGAAGTGCATAAAAATATATACTATTGTGTGATTCCTGTGAGTGCTTTATCATCTCTTATGGGACTACATCAATAAGCTTTTTTTCTTAGGTTGGTACGGGCCTAAGGCCTTCATCCATATTAGTTTGTTGTCATCTCTATTTGTATCGTGCTACTGTCATGAGAAACTCCTTTATCTTGGCACATTAAAGTTTTGCAACCTATGATAAATGGCAATGCTTTGAGTGTTGAGTTGAGCTAATTGGCACTGATTAAACAAACTAATACCTCTCTTTAAGCAAGACTACTATGTTGCTAACTTTACCCATTAAGATAATGAGGGTGCTTCTTTTTGTTAGTGTATGTTTCATAAACTAGTCCCACTATTACAGTAATCTCACCCTCTCAATATATGTGCCAACAGGGATGCTCGATTTTTGTGGAACTGCACAAAAACTTTGGGTGCTTCATTGCCTCGACAGCTTCTGTCCTTTCCCGTCAGTCGCTAAACTCCGCATGCTTTCTTCCTTTGCTATCAGTCGCTTGGCTTATCTCGGCTTCCAGTCAAAGGAAATAGTAATTGATATGCTACCTCACACATGTTGGTTCTGGTCTTTATCCTGATTATTGTGCCTGTCATATGTATTGGTAATTTGGTATTGTGCTACTGTTTGCCGATTTCATAGAGGAGTAATTTGGAGCCTGAACTCGCAGGGAAATCATTACATCGGGTGATTTCAGTAGAACTGCACAAAATGATCAGATGGACAGGTAGTTATACTGCTGCTGTGTACTCCCAAGTTCACTCAGACAAGCATCGATGTTGATAAGAAGCTCCTATATTCATTCGAGTATCAACCGACGTCAACCAATTGTCAAACTCCAAGTGTTAGGAGAGTAAACGCCAAAAATATTGCTTGGTGCATAGCCCAGAAAAACGCAGTCCAGTCATTGGTCCCAACTTGTGCCTTTTGGTTATCGGCACATATGGTAGCGAACTATATGGCATGGAGTCTAAAGATTCTAGACAAGTTGGTTGACGCGTATATTCATCTGGCACTTAATCAGTCTGCACGCCAATGATGCTCCATTTCAGTTGAACTACACAAAAAATTTGGGTCGTTCATTTTCTCAACCGCCTCCTTTCTCGTCTTCAATGTAGAATTTTGGCGAGATACAGGACCAAGATGAGCCAGTAAACTAGTTGGATGAAATTAGTGGCCAAGTTGCTCAAACCTCCCTCGGCACGAGGCCACTATTTGAGGATAAACCTACAAGCAAAGTTCTGATTGTCTGTGCTTCCTCTTATGTACTCGAAAGTTTACTCGTACAAGAACTAATTTTAGCAAGAAGTACCTCTGATTGAACACCATTTACCAGTCTGTAACCTAGGTAACTAAAGTTCGTCCATGGATCATATTGGCTGTGATCTCAATCATTTGGATGCATAAACATACTGAACACGTGTATATCTGAATCTTTTTGTAAATTATGTATGAATATTGTCGTGTGATCTTCAATCATTTGGATGCATAGATATGCTAAGCTTGTCTATATATGAATCTTTTGAGTTTTTGATTGTGAATGTTGGCTATGGATATGAACGTGTCCTGTGAACCTGAGTTTGATATGAATGTTTACCTTTTCTGTTGTATTTGTGTGTGAACTTGTTAGTATGCCTACTGTGGGGTATAAAATGCAGGTCTCTTATAAAAGCAATGCTGTGTCCAATTTATGTTTTCCCTTTTAACCATATTATATATATTTATATTATTACTATTATCGTATATTTTATAGAGACTTATGTATACATTATAAAAACATCCCAACTTATAAAAGTAAATGTTTAACGGAAGTTGGCAAGGAAAATCCTGGTTGTTTTTGACTAACAGGCAAGGAAAATCAGGGTGATTGCGTACAAAAGCTTGCGAAGATTTTAAGGACCAATTTAATAATAACGGCTCATTTTTATTTTGAGCAATAACTCGCTAATTTCTTAATTATATATATATATATAATGTGCCTCTCCGGTTTATTCTTTGATATTAATTGCTCCTTCTAACATAACATTATACTCCCTCCGTCCGAAAATACTTGTCATCAAAATGGACAAAAAGGGATGTATCTAAAACTAAAATACATCTAGATACATCCCTTTTATCCATTTTGATGACAAGTATTTCTGGACAGAGGGAGTATATATAACGAGCCCACCTAATACGTGTATTTCAAGAAAGTGCAAATGGGCTGGGATTTCTTAGAAAATATAAATGGGCCTGATTGACGCGAAATTATTTGTTCACCCAGCCAGCAAATGGACTATACATTCTAGAAAACATGGGTTAAATATAAGCCACATTTTTGCAGGCTGACATGTGGGCCAATAGGTCGAAGCCAACGCAGGGCGTTGTCAACTTGGTCAACAAATGATTGTGTCATGCACAGCCATTGGATTTATATCCAACGACCGACATGCACCTTCAATCTCTCGTCTTCTTCCTCCAGCGTCGCCGGGACCGCCTGGTCCGGCCTCCGGCGGCTAGCGGCTTTGCTTAGCACGCATCGCTGCGAAGCGCTACCCCACCGCCGGCCAGGCTATCCCTCCACCCCTCGACACCTCCTGTTATTCTCGACAGACTACATCCCCACGCTGCAACAGAACCAGTTATAACCCTTCTCGTCCTCTCAATCTGCGACTCCACTACCGCATTTTCCCATCTCCGTGTCGTTCCCGTTCGGGGCCTCGCCATCGTCCATCGCCTCGGTGCGTTCGGTGCGGCTTGGTCAACAAACGAGAGTCATCGGAAGGGGACTTTACGTGGAGAGCCTGACGGCCGGGACCCACGAGGTCCATGGTCGCACGCAAGGAAAGTTCCTCCTTATTAAGCTGAAAAAATGTTTCCTCCACCTGACAGCTGGGACCCATTGGCTATATCTTCGCACGGAAGGAAGTGCCTCCTTGCGAAAAAATTATTCATCCCATCGACAGCTAGGACCCGTCAGATTTGGTGACTGACTTGTGGGCCTACTAAGTGGACGTGTACGCACGGCTTTGTCAACTTAATCAACAAATGATTCTAGCAGCTGGACCGTTGGATGTTAATCCAACAGCCGTGCTCCTTCTTCAACATCTGTTCTTGCTCCTGTCTCCCATGGGCGGCACCGCGGCTGTGCTTCCGCACACCCGAACCAGTGAAGTTTCCCACTCCTCTCCATCAGCGACTCCACTAGAGCTTAATAAATAGTAACATCTTCAGTTTTAGCCCGGTTTTCCATAGATTAACCGAGCAATTCTCTTCTTCTTAATTAATCGACGAGGCAATTCTTTTGCCTCCGTTTTGAAAAAAAATAGTAACGTCTAACTGAGCCAGTTAGTTAGATGCGTACACTTGGTGTAGTAGGATCTTTATTTAGTTTGATGCATACACTTGTTCTTTTTTGGTAGCCCTTTTGTAATGATGGCTGATGTTTGGTTTGGAAGAGAGAGTTGCATCTTCACTCTTCTAGCCTGCTTACTGCTTCTGTTGCACCCCCATCCCTGGTTGCTGCTGCTGCTGTTTTCAATGTACAATCAGTAGTATATTTCGTCTGTTGGTTGAATAAATGTGTTGTTAGAACGACAAACACAATGTTTTGGAAGTCGTTGGACGGTTCGATCCTTTAGTGCCCCATACCGTACGTAGCGCATACTATTTATCGTATGGAACACATTTTTTTTAAACTCGGAACACATTTTCCACTTGTTGATAACATGCAGCCCACTGATGAAGGCCCAATAGAGAAGCCCATAATTAACTGGAAGGGAGGCTCTCACATGAATCCGGCCCAGGTACATGTTCATGGTCCCCTAAACATAAATAAGTAAATAAATAAATAAAGCTAAATGCTCATGCACCAATTCTTTGGGAAAATAGGTAGCCCAGTATTTCTTTTGAAGAATACCCAAGCTAGGCCTATTTGTTTTCTCTGAATTACTGGGCTACAAATCTTTCAAGACGAGGAGGGATGCATTCCGGCCTGGCTTAAGAGTATGGTCAATGTCTGTTAAAAGTAATATCAAAAGGTGTTGAAAATTCCAAAAAACTTATAGCAAATGGGATATAAGTTTCTTTTTTTTGTTTTTGTTCTTCACTGATATCTTATATGTATTTCATTGGATTTAACATGACATAGTACTAATTTATTTTTAAATTTGTTTTAGTATGGCTATTAATTTTTGGATTAAGAATATTTCATTCCCCAACAAAAAATTGCGAATTTTCAAAATTTCCCATATATTTAGTTACTTTTTTGACCCTAGTACTGACCAGAAAATGGCCAGCAATTCTAAAAATGGAAAACGGGCTGCAATAAATTCCATATGAATGAGAAAATGAGTAAAAATTATAAAAAAATAATAGCAAATGGGTTGTACATGCCATAGGTTTCGAGGCTGACTTGTTTACGGAAGGCTTTGTCAGTGAACACACAATTCTAACAGCAGTTAGTGTTGGATGTCCATCTTACGGCCGACGAGCTTCTTCAATATCTGATCTTCCTGCTCCAGCCGCCTAAACTAGCGCCGGTGGGACTGCCCGCTCCCTCCTCTTGTGGCCCGCTTTGATGCCGCACAGGCTTCCCCGGCCCACCCTACTCCCTCCACGGGCCTGGCCGCACGCAATCAACTGCCTCCTTATTATGCGAAAAAATGATTCCTCCCATTGACATCTGGGGTGCACCGGTTGGGAGGCTGACCTGTGGTCCTACTAAGTTGACGCGTACGCAGGGCTTGTCAACTTAGTCAACAAACAATTCTAGCAGCAGTAACCATTGGATTTGAATCGAACGGTCCTGCTGCTTCTTCAATCGCTGCTCTTCTTGCACCAGCCGCTCAAACCAGCGCTGGGGAGACCGCCTGCTCATTCCTCCAGTGGCCGGTTGTGCTGCTGATGAGGCCTCATCGCCCCCTACTACTCCCACCGCTAGCCAGGCCCTGTAGCGACCGCAGCCTCACACCGCAGCCGAACCAGTGAACCCTCGTACTCCTCTCCGCGTGGGCATCCACTACCGCGTCTTCCCCGGCTCCTCGTCGTCCCCTTCCTAGGCCTCGCCGTCATCCACCGCCTTGGTGCTCTCGGCGCGACATGGTCGACGTGGTCAACGACATTCCATCGGAAGAGTACTGTACGTGGAGAGGCTGACAGCTGGGTCCACGGCCACAACCCAATTTTTTTGTGATTTGCCAAGTAAGTCGCTTTGTCAGGCCTATTGGGCTGCAAATCTTTCAAGACGAGGAGAGCTTTCATTCGGCTGGCCGAGAAAATGGCCCATCAGTAATGAGAAATGGGCTGTACATTTTTAAAACACATCAAACTGGCAATTAGTTTCAAATATCTTTTTTTCATTTCGAGATTTGAAATTACATTAATTTTTATGCATGGAGAATTTATTGGATTTTATATTGATATACATTTATTTTTAAAATTAGTTTGAATGTGAGTCGAAATTTCAGGATTAAAAACAGTTCGGACCGCACCGAAATATGCAAAATTTCGTATAATTTTTTAACGGTGGCCACAATATGGGCTGTAATGCTAACAAAAAGAATATGGGCTCCAAAAAAACCTTATTAATTAGCAAATGGGCTGTAAATTATTAGAAATAATGGTAGATGGCTGTATGCTGTTTTCCACAGATTTGAGGCTTTCCTAAAAAAAGTTGACGCACAAGCAGTGACTGTTGAATGGCCATCCGACGGCCGTCATGCTTCTTCAATCTCTGCTCTTCCTGCTCCATCCGCTCAAACAGGCGCCGGCGGGACTGCCTGCTCCCTCCTTCCCGCGGCCGGCTCTGCTGCGGCGCAGGCCTCACCGCCCCACCGTACTCCCATCGCTGTCGTAGCCATCCCTCTACTCACCCACACCTGCTGTTATTCTCCGGCAACGGCAGACGAACCAGTAAACCCTCGTACAATCGTACTCCCCTCCGCGTGGGAAACAACTGCCGAGTCTTCCCTGCCTCCGTGTTGTTCCCTTCCTAGGCCTCACCGTCGTCCACCGCCCTGGTGCTCTCGGCGCGGCCTGGTCAACGTGGTCAACGACCGACATGCATCTGAAGTGGACTTTACATGGAGAGGCCGACAGCTGGGTCCATGGCCACACGCAAGGAAATGCCTCCTTATTACGCGCAAAATAATGATTCCTCCACCTGACATCAGGGAACCACCGAAAGGGCCTCTATATTTCACGAAAAAAGCGTTATCGTCGCTGACAACTCGGACCCACCAGCTATATCTTCGCACGCAAGGAAGTGCCTCCTTATTACGCAAAAAAAATGAATACTCCCCCTGTTAGCTGGGACCCAGTATAGTGGCAGGCTGACGTGTGGGCCTACTAAGTTGACGGGGACGGAGGGCTTTGTCAACTTAGTCAATATGCATGATTCTAGCTCTAGTGACCGTACGATGTCCATCCAACGGCCGTAGTGCTTATTCAACCTCTGGTCTTCTTGCTCTAGCCGCCCAAACCAGCGCCGGTCGTGCCTCGTGCTCCTGCCTCCCGTGGTCGGTTGCAATGTGGCGGAGGCCTCACCTCACCCTACTACTCCCACCGCTGGCCAGGCCATCCCTCTACTCACCCACACCCCCTGTTATTCTGCAGCGATGGGAGCCTCACACCGTAGCGAACCAGTGAACCCTCGTACTCCTCTACGCGTGGGCATCCACTATCGCATCTTCCCCGGCTCCGTGTCATCCCCTTCCTAGGCCTCGTCATCGTCCACCGCCCTGGTGCTCTCGGCGCAGCGTGGTCAACGTGGTCAAGGAACGGCTTCCATCGAACGTGGACTGTACATGGAGAGGCTGACAGCTGGGTCCACGCCCGCAGCAAGGAAGTGCGTCCTTATTACATGCAAAATAATTATTCCTCCACCTGACAGCGGGGACCCACCAGACGGGCGACTGTATTTCTCCCCCCTGACTGCTGGGACCCACCATCTACATCTTCGCACGCAAGGAAGTGCCTGACAGTCGGGACCCACCTAGTCGGAGCGTACGTAGTGTTGTCATTCTGGTCGCAAACGTGTACGTACATATATACTGGTGAATGTAGAGGCGCGCACGTGTCGTAGTAGAGGCGTCCAGGGTGCAAGAAAGAAAATACGGCCACGTATGTGTACATACGGGCGAGGTCTCGAACGCCTACTCGCGCATACGTACGGCCAGGGCTCGTGTACATCGCTGGGTCAGAAATAGAAACAGCGTCGTCGTCGTGTTTATGGAGAGGCAACGGAATGCGTCATGTTCATGGGGAGGCAATGGAATGCGTCGTGTTCATGGGGAGGCAACGGAATGCGTGGTCGTGTTCATCGGGAGGGCTTGGACGGAACAGGCGATGGAAACGAGGCCTGGCGTACCACGAAACGGAGGAAATGGCCTTGTGTTCGACCGGCCACATCCAAAACAGGATCCTGTTCATCGGGAGGGTCTGGCGTACCGCAAAATGGAGGAAACAGACCTCCTACGGTCGAAACGGGGTTCCTGTTGATCGGGAGGGCTGTGGCGTACCGGAAAACGGACGAAATGGACTTGTGTTGGAGCGCTACGGTCGGAACGGGGGTCCTGTTCATCGGGAGGGGTGTGGGGTACCGCAAAATGGGACTCCACGGGATACTGTTCATCTCTACCGTCGACCCCCTCCAGCCTCCACGAGCTACTGTTCATCCACCCTCGACCTCCTCCAGCCTCAACCTGTGACTGTTCATCCATGGGCTCCTGTTCATCTAGCCTCCACCGCATGCTACTCCACCGGCTACTGTTCAACCAGCCCTCTCCACGGGCTCCTGTTCAACCCCCCTCCACGGGCTACTGTTCATCCTGCCCTCCATAGTCTACTGTTCATCCAGCCCTCCACGGGGTGGTCCTGTTCATCCAGCCCTCCACGGGGTCCTGTTCATCCAGCCCCAATCGTCTCGATCGATCGGGGTCCTGTTCATCCAGAGGCAACACCACGGGGTCCTGTTCATCCACCCCCACCAGGAACTATTCATCCACCCCCCCCCCATAACGTTCACCGTTCATCCAGAGGCAACATCGATCGGCTTCAGTTAGCAGCAGTAGCGAAGGAATCGCTCGATCGGGTTCAGTTAACAGCCATCGATCGATCACTCGGGTTCACTAATGCGTAGCCTGCAGTGCAATCGCTCGCGTTCAGTTAGTCCAATGCCTCGCTCGGGTTCAGTTAGCGCCAACGCCTCGCTCGGGTTCAGTTAGAGCCAACGCCTCGCACACACGTGTGTACGTGTACGAGAGAAGCGCGCATCGCTCGGCCCCGGACCTCCCACCGTAACCGGGAACTCCCCGAAATTTTCCTCGCCCTCGCTTCTACCATGGTTTTTTCCGTCATGGACGGCCCAAAGAATGTCTTGCAGCTGCGTCTCCGGCCTGCCCAGGATGAAAAGCCCATTTTTTGTCCTGATTTTTTGTCATAGAAGTAGGAGCCCACCATATCTATGATGATACCGGGTTTTGTCACAATTATCGTCATAGAAGTGTCATATGTATGACAGGAAAAAATTTCGTTCGGCCCAAAATGTCATGGATGTGTCTTTTTTTGTAGTGTATGGTCCTACAAATCTCGAGGCTAACTTTCCTATAACTCCAAATTGTTTAACTCCTAGGAGGGGTGACACACGAAGATATGCTATGTCTCCGAATTCATAGGCTACCTCCTTTCGTTTAGTATCGGCGTAACTCTTCTTCCTGGACTGAGCTACCATCAGTCTATCACGAATCAACTTAACCTTCTCTTCAGACTCCTTAATCAAATCTGATCCAAACAACTGAGGGTCTCCTACTTCATCCCACATTAACGGTGTCCTGCACCTTCTTCCATAAAAAGCTTTGAAAGGGGCCATCTTCAAACTAGCCTGGTAACTGTTGTTATATGAGAACTCTGCGTAAGGCAAATTATCATGCCAGCTAGATCCATAATCTAGCGCACAAGCTCTCAACATGTCCTCCAGAATCTGATTTACTCTCTTGGTCTATCCATCTGTCTGCGAATGAAAGGCTGTACTGAACTCTTGCCTAGTACCCGAAGTCTGGTGCAGCAGATTCCAAAACTTCGAGGTAAACTATGTCCCTCTATATGATACGATGGTCCTCGGAACTCCATGTAGACATACGATGCTGGTCATATATATCTTGGCCAACTTCGTGCTCGTATAAGTGGTTTTTACGGGGATAAAGTGAGCCACTTTGGTCAAGCGATTAACTACTACCCAGATAGAATCATATCACGATTGGGTCCTGGGTAATCCGGTGATGAAATCCATGCCAAGTTTATCCCACTTCCAATCGGGTATCGGCATAGGCTGTAATAATCCGGCGGGCTTTTGATGTTCTGCCTTCACTCTCTGACATACATCACATACTGCTACATATTCGGCAATATCCGTCTCCATACCAGTCCACCAGAAATGTTCCTTCAAATCCAAATACATCTTAGTGTTTCCAGGGTGAATCGAGTACGGTGAGTCATGAGCCTCCGGAAGTATTAACTTCCTGATTTCCGCGTTATTGGGCACATAAACACGATCCTCAAACCATAAAGTTGCATGCTCATCCTCATGAAAATCCTTGGCTTTGCCTTTGCTCATTTTCTCCTTTATCTCGGCAATTTCCTTATCATCCTTCTGAGCTTCTCGAATATTTCCTAGTAATGTGGACTGAACCTCCATTGCTACAACAAAACCTCTTGGGACTATCTCCAAATGAAGTTCCTTGAGATCGTCGACTAACTCCTGCGGTAATCCTCCGCTTACGAGGGTATTAACATAACTCTTGTGGCTCAAAGCGTTTGCTACAACATTGGCCTTTCCTGGATGATAATGCAACTTCATATCATAATCCTTTATGAGGTCCAACCATCTCCTCTGCCTGAGATTCAACTCCTTCTGCATGAAGATATACTTCAAACTCTTGTGATCCGTGTACACATCACATCGGTTTCCAATCCGGAAATGTCTCTAGGTCTTGAGCGCATGCACTACGGCTGCTAACTCCAAATCATGCATGGCATAATTCAACTCGTGAGGTCGAAGCTGCTGTGAGGCCTATGAAACAACTATTCCGTCTTTGCATAAGTAAGCCTCCAAGTCCCAAGCAAGAAGTGTCGCAATATACATGGAAATCCTTGCGTATATTCAGAAGAATCGGCACTGGGGCTGTGACCAAACACTTCTTCAATTCCTGAAAGCTGGCCTCACAATCCTCGGTCCATTTGAATTCGGTGTCCTTCTTCAACAACTCCGTCATGGGTTTCGCAATTTTTGAAAAATTCTCAATGCATCTCCTATAATAACCCGCGAGTACCAGAAAATCGCGGATCTCTCCAACTGAGGTGGGTGCCAACCACTCAGTGATAGACTGATCCTTGGTAGGGTCTACGGCTATACCTCTCCTGATATAACATGTCCAAGAAATCCAACTTCCTTCAACCAAAACTCACACTTGCTAAACTTGGCATACAACTGATGTTCCCTGAGCTTCACGAGAACTAAGCACAAGTGTTGCTTGTGTCCCTCTTCATTCTTCGAGCACACCAAAATATCATCAATGAACACCACAACTAACTTATCCAAAAACTCCATAAACACCTTATTCATCATACTCATAAAATAGGCAGGGGCATAAGTCAATCCAAATGACATGACCATACTCATATAGCCCATACCTTGTGATAAAAGTTGTCTTAGGTATATCATGTTCTCGGATCTTCAACTGGTGATATCCTGATCGAAGATCGGTCTTGGAGAATACTTTAGCTCCCTGCAGTTGGTCAAACAAATCATTGATCATTGGTAGTGGGTACTTGTTCTGGATCGTCACTTCGTTCAAAGCCCGATAATCAACAACCATTCTCAAAGATCCATCCTTCTTCTCAACTAAGAGCAATTGGGCTCCCCATGGTGATGAACTTGGTCGGATATACCCTTTCTCCAATAACTCCTTAATCTGCTTCTTAATTTCCTCCAGATAATTTGCGCGCATCTGATACGGTCTCTTTGATATTGGTCCGGTGCCTGGCAACAGCTCTATCAAAAATTCTATGTCTCGATCCTGTGGCATGCCTGGTAGTTCCTCTGCAAATACATCCAGGTAGTCCTTCACAACAGGAACTTCTTTCTTAACAACTCCCGAGAGGGAATTCACTTGGGTCCTCCTTGGCACATGCCTAGACACATACTTGATCCTTTTTCCCTCTGGGGTGGTGAGTAGAATTGACTTACTAGCACAATCGATATTTCCTCCATACATTGATAGCCAATCCATGCCTAGTATCACATCCAATCCTTGTGACTCCAAGACTATTAGGCCTGAGGGGGAAACATGCCTACCTATGGTCAATAGCATCTGAAAACATCCTCTGTTTTCCATATACTCCGCTCTAGGTTAGCTTACTAACATAGGTGTGTTAAGAACTTTGGTGGGCAACTTATACTAATCCAGAAATCCCCTCGATATGTCTAAATGCGATGCACTAGTATCAAAAAGAACAATTGCAATTAATGACTTAATCAAAAACTTACCTATAACTACATCTGGCTGTTCTTCAACCTCCTTCGTGTTAACGTGGTTCACTTGTCCTCTGGTGAAAGTGTTCGGCTTCTTCCCAGAGATTCCATTTCCATTACCATTCTTCAACTTTGAGCAATCATTGGCGTAGTGTCCAGTCTTCCTGCAATTGTAACAGGTGACATGACTCAGGTCCTTCTTAGCGGGTGTTGCTAGATTGTAACGGTTCTGGCTGCTGCTTGCTCCATTCACATTCCCATTCATAGGGCCATTGTTGTTATGTGTGCTTCCTCCGTAATGAGTATGGCGTCCATGGTTATGGGTGTAACCTCCCGAATTAGGGGAAAAGCGAGGCTTCTGTTGAGCTCCTGAATTGTACTTCCCCTGTCCATACTTTCGTTTGCGGCTCTCTATCTGCCGCTACTTGCCTTCAATCATAAGGGCCCTGTCTACCAACTCCTGGTAGTTAGTGAATGTTGCCACCATCAACTGCATACTCAGCTCATCATTGAGCCCTTCCATAAACTTCTCCAGCTTCGCGACATCTGTGGCCACATCATCTGCGGCATAGCGAGCTAATTTACTAAACTCATCCATGTACTGCCCCACAGTACGATTTCCCGGGCATAAGTTGCAAAACTTACACTTCTTCATACTCATTCCTCCGGTTGAGACATGGGATGTGCGGAAAGCTTGCTAAAACTGATCCCATGTGACATTGGCTATGGGAAAAGTGGTTGTGTAATTCTCCCACCATGAGGCTGCAGGTCCATCCAACCTGCGGTGGTCAGCTCCCTTCCAATCCTGCGGAGTCAGTCATCACCAACAATGACTCAGTGCTACTAGAAAACACTGACGGATTCAACCTCAGAAAACGGGCTAAGTTGTCTACTAGAGGTGGTGCGGTGGTAGATTCAACCTCACTCCATTGTTGTTGTTGTTGTTGTTGTTGCCTTGGTTCTGGACTAGTAGATGCATCAAGGCATTCTGTTGTTGGATCAACTGGGTGAGCTCAGGTGGGGAGACAAATCCAGGGTCACGTCTCGGAGGCATCTAATAGGTTTGGAGGGGTGAGAATTAGAATGGAGTGAGGTGTAAGGAGAAATAACTACCCATATGCACATGAGACAAACACATTCATTATCACAACACTCAATTAAAACAAGGGCATACAATCGATCTAGCTACTGTTACTAAATAGTGAGACTAGTACTATATACATGGGGGAGTACTATTGATAATATGGTGGTCTACTAGAAATTTTGATCGGAAGAAGACTCCATCATATCTGCTCCAGCTTCGTCTTCATAATCATCATCACTGTCAGGGTTGGAGTCGCTGTCGTCGATGATGATGTAGTTATCGGGGTGGTTGTCCTCCTCTGGTTTGGGATCCCCCATGAATATCCCTAGCTTCTTCCTCAGGTCTTCATTCTTCTCCAGTAACATTGCAATTTCCTCTTCATATCCATCGCGTGTATACTTGAGTTCCTCTTCTAGCTCCATGTTCTGGGTCATCACCTTCTTCATGTCTATCATGATGGCGCACATCCGGTTCTCCTGACGACGAATGTGTTGGTTCAGCTCCTGGATGTAGGCTGCAATGGACTTGTCCCTCCTGGTGCAAATCATCTCCCATTGTTCATCTCGGCGTCCACATATCTGGTAGATGGTGCCTTAGGGAGTCCTGGATTAGGGGGTCTCCGGGCAGCCGGAGTATATCCATTGATCGGACTGTTGGACTATGAAGATACAAGATTGAAGACTTCGTCTCGTGTACGGATGGGACTCTACTTGGCGTGGAAGGCAAGCTAGGCAGTACGGATATCGATATCTCCTCCTTTGTAACCGACCTTGTGTAAACCTAACCCCTTCCAGTGTCTATATAAACCGGAGGGTTTTAGTCCGTAGGACAACATACAATCATACCATAGGCTAGCTCCTAGGGTTTAGCCTCTCCGATCTCGTGGTAGATCAACTCTTGTAATACTCATATCATCAAGAATAAATCAAGCAGGACGTAGGGTTTTACCTCCATCAAGAGGTCCCGAACCTGGGTAAAACATCGTGTCCCCTGCCTCCTGTTACCATCCGCCTTGGACGCATAGTTCGGGACCCCCTACCCGAGATCCGCCAGTTTTAACACCGACATTGGTGCTTTTATTGAGAGTTCCTCTGTGTCGTCGCCGTTAGGCTTGATGGCTCCTACGATCATCGATAGCGATGCAGTCCAGGGGGAGATTTTCTCCCCGGATAGATCTTTGTGTTCGGTGGCTTTGCACTGCGGGCCAAATCGCTTGGCCATCTGGAGCAGATCGAAAGTTACGCCCCTGGCCACCAGGTCAGGTTTGGAAGCTTAAACTACACGACCGATATCCGCGGAGACTTGATCTTCGACGGATTCGAGCCCCTGCCTTGTGCGCCACGCGGTCATGATGAGTATGATTTAGCTCTACCATTGGACAGTGTTCAAGAAATCACACCGGAAGTCGCTCCGACCCTCAATTTGGAGCCAGTTGCGCCATCCATGGACGGGTGGATACACCCCGCCACGGAGGCCGTATCCTCTGTGGTGATCGAGCCAAATATCGACCTTACCCTTCACGAGAGTCGTGTTGCCAAACTACCGGATCCTTCTCCGGCCACGGACTCCGAACCGCCTGCGGCCGTTCCTGTTGAATCCGATTGGGCGCCGATCATGGAATTTACCTCCACGGATATTTTTCAGCACTCGCCCTTTGGCGACATACTGAACTCATTAAGGTCTCTCTCCTTGTCTGGAGAGTCCTCACCGAACTACGTCCGGCAGGATTGGGATGCGGATGACAAAGAAATTCGCCGCCCACCCACCACACACTTAGTAGCCACTGTCGATGACTTAACCGACATGCTCGACTTCGACTCCAAAGACATCGACGGTATGGACGACGATGCGGGAGGCGAAGAGGAACCACTACCCACAGGGCACTCTGCAGCCACCTCATCATATGACATATACATGGTGGACACACACAAAGAAGCAATGGCGACGGGACAGCGGAGGATGACCCCTCCAAGAAGCAACCCAAGCATCAGCATCAGCGGCGCCGCTCTAAGTCCCGCCAAGGCAAAAGCGGTGATACTGGCACCGGAGATAATAGCACTCCGGACAGTGCCGAAGGCAACAACAATCCCCTCCAGCAAGATTTAGAGCAGGAGGATGGAGAAGCCAGCCCTCCTGAGGGAGCGGCAGATGGAGAGGCGAAGGATGATAATTACATGCCTCCCTCCGAAGACGAGGCAAGCATCGACAATGACGAATTCGTCGTGCGAGAGGATCCCGTCGAACAAGAGCGCTTCAAGCGCCGGCTTATAGCCACGGCAAATAGCCTTAAGAAAAAGCAGCAGCAGCTTCAAGCTGATCAAGATTTCCTAGCTGACAGATTGACTGAGGTCCTGGCGGCCGAGGAATATAAACTCGAGTGCCCCTCCAAGAGTTACCCAAAGTGCGGGTTGCCACCCCGACTAGAGGAGGAAGCACCGAAACCTACATCCCCGACGTATGACACGGCTGATCGGCCACCTTGTGGCCGCGACAGAGAGGCATTCCAGCCAAAAGCTCAGCCCGCACCCCGACGCCATTCAAATAAAAAGGCATGGGGAAATACGCCAGACCTGCGAGACGTATTGGAGGTCAAAGCAAAAAATGAAAGATCGATTTACGGATCACGAGGGCGCGCCACTATGCGAGACGATAATCGTCACGCCGGATATAGTAAAAGTAAGTCCGGCCGGGCCGAACACAGCGGGCAAGACTCATTTGAGCTGCGTCGCGATATAGCCCAGTACAGAGGCGTCGCACACCCCTTGTGCTTCACAGACGAAGTAATGGATCATCAAATCCCAGAGGGTTTCAAACCCGTAAATATACAATCATACGACGGCACAACAGATCCTGCGGTATGGATCGAGGATTTCCTCCTGGACATCCACATGCCCCGCGGTGATGACCTACACGCCATCAAATACCTCCCACTCAAGCTCAAAGGACAATCTCGGCATTGGCTCAACAGCTTGCCAGTAGAGTCCATTGGCTGTTGGGAAGATCTGGAGGCCGCATTCCTCGACAACTTTTAGGGCACTTATGTGCGACCACCAGATGCCGATGACTTGAGCCACATAATTCAGCAACCAGAGGAATCGGCCAGGAAATTCTGGACATGGTTCCTAACAAAGAAAATCAAATCATCGACTGTCCAGATGCAGAGGCCCTAACAGCTTTCAAACACAACATCCGCGACGAATGGCTCGCCCGGCACCTTGGCCAGGAAAAGCCGAAATCTATGGCAGCCCTCACGACACTCATGACCCGCTTTTGTGCGGGAGAGGACAACTAGTTGGTTCGCAGCAATAACATATCAAAGAACCATGGTACTTCGGATACCAAGGACGGCAACGGCAGGTCACGTTGCAAGAAACATAAGCGCCACATTAACAACGACAATACCGAGGATACGACAGTGAATGCCAGATTCAAAGGCTCTAAACCCGGTGAGCGGAAAAAGCCATTCAAAAGAAGCACTCCGGACCCGTCCAGTTTGGACCGTATACTCGATCGCTCCTGCCAAATACACGGCACCCCCGACAAGCCAGCCAACCACACCAATAGGGATTGTTGGGTGTTTAAGCAGTCCGACAAGTTAAATGCCAAAAACAAAGATAAGGGGTCACACAGCAATGACGAGGAGGAGCCCCGGCAGCCGAACACCGGAGGACAGAAGAGGTTCCCCCCACAAGTGCGGACGATGAACATGATATACACAACCCACATCCCCAAGAGGGAGCGGAAGCGTGCGCTCAGGGACGTATATGCGTTGGAGCCAGTCGCCCCAAAGTTCAACCCATGGTCCTCCTGTCTGATCACCTTCGACCGCAGGGACCACCCCACTAGTATCTGTCATGGCGGATTCTCCGCATTGGTCCTAGACCCAATCATTGACGGATTTCACCTCACTCAAGTCCTTATGGATGGCAGCAGCAGCCTGAACCTGCTTTATCAGGACACTGTGCGCAAAATGAGTATAGACCCCTCAAGGATCAAACCCACAAAAATGACCTTTAAAGGCGTCATACCAGGTGTAGAGGCCCATTGCACAGGCTCAGTCACACTGGAAGTGGTCTTCGGATCTCCGAATAACTTCCGAAGCGAAGAGTTAATCTTCGACATAGTCTCGTTCCGAAGTGGCTACCATGCACTGCTCGGGCGAACCGCATTTGCGAGATTCAATGCGGTACCGCATTATGCATATATCAAGCTCAAGATGCCAGGACCTCGGGGGGGTCATCACAGTCAATGGAAACACAGAGCGCTCTCTCCACACGGAGGAGCACACTGCGGCCCTCACAGCAGAAGTGCACAGCAGCCTCTTAAGGCAATCCACTAGTTCGGCGATTAAGAACCCGGACACCTTCAAGTGCGCCTGGAGTAATCAGCAACAGGACCGCCTGGCACATTCCGAGCTCGCATAGCAATGCGACCCCCACCCCGGTCCCAGCCAAACAGCAAAATCCATGCCACGTGTACATAATTACGCATTAAAAATACCATGGGCACAGGTGGGGAGGGGGGCACGACTACGGCACGATCCAAGACGTGGCTTAAACCGCACTAGGGGCTTCCCGCTTTGTTATTTTTCTCTTTCAGGACTTTAATCTCTAGAAACCCTGTCCGGCAGCATGATTGCTGAACACATGATGCAGCAACCAAGGAGGTAGAAAGCTACGTCACACCACGGAACTCCCAGGTCGATTACGATAACGAGTGAAATGTTTGCTTTAATACTATTCCTCAGCTTGCCCTTGGAAGGGACATGTCAAACTGTCCTACTTTTTGCTTATCGCACTACTTGTATCATTCTGCTTTAACACACCTTTTTGAATAAACAATTCATAGCATTAAGACTATTATTGCATTCTTCCTTTATATATATATATGTTCATTCATGACATCTAGCACCCGTACACTCTGGTACGGCCAATACGCTAGGGGCTTAGGCATAACCCATAATACGGCGTTAGAAGTCCGAACACTTTCGACAGTGCGGCACCCCGAACTTATAGCATTATATGCATCAGCTCCAAATCATGTCTTGGGTCAATAGTTGGGTTTGCCCGGCTCCCATGTTTTGGTGCCTTACGTTCAGCTATATCGGCTAAGGTAGCACTGGGAGAACTACTGCGATTGTGCCCCGGTTCTGCTGGGCTAAGCACCTTAGCAGAGAAAGTTAAAACTGGCTGTCATGATAAGGCGAGAGACTGGTCGCTGTTCGAGAGGTTTCAAGTCCCTAAAGACTTATGCCGCTTAGAGTGAGGAGTCGGCCCTGTCCGGCTTAAGGCGTGTATAGCGCCCCGAAATCGGCCTTCCGAATACTAGGGGCTTCGCCGAAATTTAAAATTATAGAATTCTATGGCTAAGTGAGAGTGATAAAGCATTATAGTCCGATTGCCTGGTTCGTTGTGTTGAGCACCTCCCTCGAAGGACCCAAAAATGGGAACAAGAGTGCTCAGGGTTATCCCGAACACACCAGCACTCGCGGCATGGGGGCAGAAGCCGACGACTAGCCATCTCTCAGATTTGATAAACAGCCGAACAGAAGGCAATATTTTAAATTCAAACAAGCGTTGCATAGCGCATAGGAACAAGTTTTCATAATACAGGATTACACGAGCAAGTTTATTCAAATATTACATCTTTCGCACACTCGTCCGCTACAAGACGGGCACCCTTCAGGACACCCTCATAGTACATCTCGGGGTGGCGATGCTCCTTGCCCTGCGGCGGGCCTTCCTTCACCAGCTTCACGGTGTCCATCTTGGCCCAGTGCACCTTTGCATGGGCGAAAGCCCGGCGTGCACCTTCGATGCAGACGGACTGCTTGATGACTTCCAACCGTGGGCAGGCATCCACAAGCCGCCTCACCAGGCCGAAGTAGCTGTTGGGAAGGGCGTCACCAGGCCACATCCGAACTATAAAGCCCTTCATGGCCTGTTCGGCCGCCTTGTGCAGCTCGACCAGTTGTTTCTTCTGGTCGCTCAGAGGCATCGGGTGTTCGGTCCTAGTAAACTGAGACCAGAACAGCTTCTCCGTTGAGCTTCCCTCCTCGGCCTGGTAGAACTGTGGGGCATCCGACACGCTGCGGGGAAAATCTGCGAATGCTCCTGGAGAGCTCTGGATTCAAGTAAGTAACAAGTAATTTACTTTCACATGCTTGCTTTGCATATAGAATGCCTTACCCGCCACTATCTTATTCATCGCATCAATCTCCTGGAGGGCCTTTTGGGCTTCAGCCTTGGCACTCTTTGCACTCTCAAGGGCCACGGCAAGCTAGGACTCTCGCGTCTTCAAGTCAAGCTCCAACGCCTCGTGCTTCGTCACAAGAGTGTGGAGCTCTTGCTGCACCTCACCCACCCGTGCCTCTTGTTTTTCCCGCTCGGTGCGCTCCTGGGCCGCTTTGTTTTCGGCCTCGGATAGCGCTTGCTTCAAGGTTGCCACTTCAGTTGTGGCCCCTGGCAAATTAAGGATGATCCTGTCATTTTGCAATCGCATCCCTTTTGTATATATACATATCTATAGACTAGGTATTACTTACCTTTGTTCTCCTCGAGCTTCCTCTTGGCAAGGACGAGCTCTTTCTTGGACCCTTCAGGTCCTGCTTCAGTACGACGACCTCCGCGGTCAGTGCGGCAGAGGTCAGCAGCGAAGCCTGCATATGCATATAGACATACTTATATTAGACTCCTGCAGATATTAGTTGATCCTCTATTAGGCTTTTCTTTTTGAACACCAAACAGAGCATCAGGGGCTATTGTCTATGCGGTAATATTTTTCCTATATTTCAAATACTTACCTCAAAGCCTGTTAGAAGGCTGGCACAAGCTTCAGTCAGTCCGCTCTTGGCGGACTGAACCTTCTGGATCACCGCACTCATAATAGTGCGGTGCTCTTCGTTGGTGGAAGCACTGCGAAGCGCTCCCAGCAGATTATCCGGTGCCTCTGTATGGACACAGGTCAGCAGCACAGGCGTCTTGCCCCTTTTGGAAGGAGGCCGCCTGCCTGAGTCCGGAACCACAGGAGGTTCCAGTGCGGTGTTCGGCTGAGGGCCGAACTCGGAGCCCTCGGGAGCCTTACTCCCTTTGCTCCCGGAGTCTGGAAGGTCACCTTGAGGTGCCTCCGGATTGTCTCCCCTCGACCCAGTGCCTCTTGAGACAATATCTCGGCATTGTACATAGGGCAAGGGGAGGTGGCAGTCGGAAGTGGATCGCTATCCATATCCGACGAGTCCAAGGAGCCGCCCGACGAAGATACGTCGATACGGGCTTGGGGCGGTCTGCATAATCATATTCGGCGTTAGGATAAGCAGTGCGACAAAGGTATGCTATGAGTTACTCTGGTATCCGAATACTTACGACTTCGCCAGGGGCTTGGCCCTGAGCAGCCACTCGTCTTCGCCTTCTGCGGCGGAGGTGGAGTAGTCCGGAAGGAGGGTCCCCCCCTTCTTGGAACCTTCGCCCCCCCCCCCCCGGTCGGGGCGGCCTTCCTTTTCTTGTCTCCCTCTACTGAAGGGGGAGCATCTTCATCTTCCTCCTCATCTTCGGGGGAGGAGTGCGTCGCGGAGTCATCGGACGATGAGCCCGATATCACCTGGCACCAGGAACTCTTTTGGGTTCCCTTGGCCTTCTTCTTGGTCTTCTTTGGCACCTTGTAAGGAGCCGGAGTCAGCATCTCCGTCAAGAGAGCGTCCATAGTGTCTTCGGGCAGAGGGGCCGGATAGTCGATCTTCTCTGATGCCCCCACCTAGTCCTGTCAAAGGCATGGGAGCTCAGACCCTGCGCATGGTTAAGTTATTGGAAGTAAAAAATCCTACCAGAAGTACAAAACTTACCAGATTCCCAGGGAGCTTCGCGCTTAGTCCGTGGTCCTAGGTGAGAGAGGGAGGGACCTCAGCACCCTTGAACAGCACCCTCCAGACATCCTTGTGCGTCGTGTCAAAGAGCTCGCTCAGAGTCTGGTGCTGTGCCGGGTCGAACTCCCACAAGTTGAAATCCCGTTGTTGACACGGGACGATCCGGCGGAAGAGCATGACCTGGACTATGTTGACAAGCTTGAGCTTCTTGCTTGCCATATTCCGGATACATTTCTGGAGTCCGTCCAGCTCCACTGATGAACCCCAGGATAGGCCCTTCTCTTTCCAGGAGGTGAGCCGTGTGGGGATTCTGGATTGAAACTCGGGGGCCACCACCCAGTTGGTGTCGCGTGGCTCGGTGATGTAGAACCACGCCGATTGCCACCCCTTTATGGTCTCCACGAAGGAGCCTTCAAGCCATATAACATTGGGCATCTTGCCCACCATGGCTCCGCCGCATTCTGCTTGTTTGCCTCCCACCACCTTCGGCTTGATATTGAAGGTCTTCAGCCACAGGCCGAAGTGGGGCCGGATGCGGAGGGAAGCCTCACACACGACGATGCACGCCGAAATGTTGAGCATGAAGTTTGGGGCTAGATCATGAAAGTCCAGCCCGTAGTAGAACATAAGAACACGGACGAATGGATGGAGGGGAAACCCCAGTCTGCGGAGGAAGTGGTGGAGGAAGACTACCCTCTCATGAGGTTCCGGGGTGGGGACGATCTGCCCCGCAGCGGGCATCCGATGCGTGATATTCGCGGCTAAGTATCCGGCTCCGCGCAGCTTTTTGATGTGTCCCTCCGTGACGGAGGAAGCCATCCACTTGCCTCCCGCTCTGGACATGTTTGGAGAAGGTTGAGGAGAAGGATGTGGACTTGGGCGTTGGAGCTCGAGTGCGCAAGGACGGATGAGCAAGGAGGAACAAGGCGTGGGTAGAAAAAGGTTAAACCTTATCCCTTTATAAGGGCGGCCGAAACTATGTGCCCCCACTAGCCTGGTAAAACTCGCTTATCCCTCAAGTGTCATAATTGATGGCACGGTTGGGTTACCCACACCCATATTGATGAGAATCCCGTAATAAGGGGGACACGATCTCTACTTTGACAAGACGTGTTAAGAAACTGCCTCACGTTATGTGCGGGGCTAGTTAAAGAAAAATGGTTCGAATGATCACCGCGCCATGAAATGATGTCATGTTGCCAAAACGTGTCAGCAGATTAGATTTGTGGAAATATTATTCTCTCTATGGTGGTATGTGGAACTTATTTTGCACGGTCAGACACTATCCTTTTATTCGAACTCTTCTGTGGTGTATCCGGAGGAGGAACCCGCCTTGCAATGTCGAAGACAACACTGTGCGCCGGACTCATCGTCATTGAAGCCTGGTTTAGGGGCTACTGAGGGAGTCCTGGATTAGGGGGTCTCCGGACAGCCGGACTATATCCATTGACCGGACTATTGGACTATGAAGATACAAGATTGAACACTTCATCTCGTGTCCGGATGGGACTCTACTTGGCATGGAAGGCAAGCTAGGAAGTACAGATATGGATATCTCCTCCTTTGTAACCGACCTTGTGTAACCCTAACCCCTTATGGTGTCTATATAAACCAGAGGGTTTTAGTCCGTAGGGACAACATACAATCATACCATAGGCTAGCTCCTAGGGTTTAGCCTCTCCGATCTCGTGGTAGATCAACTCTTGTAATACTCATATCATCAAGAATAAATCAAGCAGGACATAGGGTTTTACCTCCATCAAGAGGGCCCGAACCTGGGTAAAACATCGTGTCCCCTGCCTCCTATTACCATCTGCCTTAGACGCACAGTTCAGGACCCCCTACCCGAGATCCGCCGGTTTTGACACCGACAGTGCCCTTAAGATCCTTGTGGTACACTTTGCTGATGCATCCCATGGCGATGTGAGCTGCCAGGCTCTTTCTTAGACTCCAGGTTGGTGCATCAAAGGAAAACTCGATGGGCTTAGTAACTGGTGTGAATGTCCTTCCTGGAACATGTACTCGAATTATCCAGCGCTCTTCTTCCGGTAGTGGCAGTGTATGTCCTCATGAAGCCTGGTATTCCGATGCTCATGTACTTAGTGTCCTCCTTCAAGTGTCGTCCAAAAGGGTTTCTTCATCCGGTTGAGCAAACTTGTTCCTTGGGTCCGCCATCTATAGAGTGGAAAGTGGAGAAGAGTCACAAATGAGTAGAGAAGAGTGTCCTATGGCTCATCTTAGTGGTCGCGCCCTACAATCAGCGTGTGCTCTGATACCATCTTGTAGCAATCCGACCTCAGACGGTCAAATCACTCTGTATAAGTGTCATCCCTGGATCGGTAATGTTGACACACATAGTACTGAGGATTTATAAAAGAGTGCAATCACACACTTATTACATCGAATGTCTCAAAGATAGTACTTATTACAATAATATGGCTGAATCCATCTAAATAAGGTAACTGCGGAAGCTTCTAGTGCAAATGATCAACTCCAATGGCATAGCTGAGTGCATGACAACGACCTAGCGCACCTTACTCTTCGTTTGAAAACTCTGCAACATAATATGTTGTAGCCTGTGTAGGTTAGCACATGGAATATGCTGGCAAGATGACACTATAGAGTAAAGAACGTGAAACATCTATAACTATATGCATATATGGTTGGTGGAGGCTCTATGGTTATTATTTGCATAAAGCTAGTTTTTCCCTACAACAAAGGAAAATTTTTATTTAACTACAAAGTTTGTTGAAAAACATTGATAATGGTAACCCCATCTCAATCCCACAAATTAATTAAGTAAAGTGATGAGATTAACATAGTAATTCAAGCACCAGATACTCAAGATGTCCATAGCCGGGGACACGGCTAACCATGATTAGTTTATACACTCTATAGAGGTTTTTGCACTTTTCACCACAAGACTCAATCTCCTCCGTTCTATTTCTCGCACTGCCGGGTGTTTGAGAAACGGATGACCGAGACACGGTCTTTATGAAGAGGTCCCCTTAACCGATAGATAGGCTGGTACACCTACAATCCCCTACATTTGCTAGCCCATCATGGAAAGGTTTCCCACAACTTACTCAACCATGCCAGAGCCCATAATGGCTTGTGGCTGCACATGGAAGTTTCCAGCATGAATAACATAATGATCGCTTTGAGCCTGGGTGGCGAACCATAGGAAAAATCACACGGATACCCCGGGATTCTCCTACGGACAACACTGGATTTCCCCAGGTGCCCACAAACCAATCCACCCAGATATGTTTTAAAGTAGCCACCTTACGTAATCCCTTAGTTCATAATAATACTAACAACTGCCTTGAATCACTCAAAACAAACCACGTCTACGAGCATAGCATAACAAAATATAATAAGCGTAACGTAGTAACTCCCAAGGCTTGAATAAAAGGGCAATAGGTTCTACCTCAACAGCTACTTCCCAAAACCCACATGTTAAACATATCCTACTCACGCAATGTTTGAGGATTGAAACTAATGCATAAAAACTGGGTCATAAGGGATATGATCAAAGTGTTACTTGCCTTGCTGACGATCTGAAAACCCTAGCGACTCGTAGTAGCACGCTTCGCACTCCGGAAACTCTATCGTAAGCAAACAATAGCATACATAAGCACTCAAGCATAAGATGCAAGGGTCAAACTCAAGGGAAAATATGCAATCTAAAAGTTCAACTGAAGAGCTTCGATTTGCAAATAGAATCAATCGAATCGGAGCTACGAAACTCAAACTACAATCAAAAGAAGTTCAAATTAAAAATCTACTTGGAAGCAAATTTTCATTTGTTAAAACCATGTTCAAGTTGATTATCTGGAAAGAAGGGAACAAGACAAAGACTTTAGCATTGGTTTCACTGGATTTGGACAAATGAGCAAAAAGTAACGAAGGTTTGAAAATAAGGGACTAATCTGTGATAAAAGTATTCGCCGATAGGTCCCTGGTTGAAAAAATAAAGTAAACAGGAAAATCTACCGGACGACCGTCCGCTAACAGAGGCTAATGAATGAATCCGTTCGTTAAAACAAACTAAACAGAGATCGTTCGCTAAATAGCGAATCCTAAAATAAAACCGATCTAAAACCGAACAACCGAAAAATCCGAAAAAAACCAGCGAATCGATATGGTTTTATACCGGTTAAACAGCGGCGGCCGAATTCTGGAGGCTCCGGCGAGGCGAGGGAGTGGCGGTGGCGGTGGCTCGCGACGCGGGGCGGCAGTGCGGGCAGCGGCGAGCGGCGCGGGGTGGTGCGGGCGGCGACGAGCGGCACGATGCGGGCGGCGGCGAATGGCTAACGGCGGTGATGGCGGTTGAGGAAAGAGAGAGGGGGGCTTCGGCATTAAAGGGGAGGCGGGGCGGCGGCTGCCTTGGAGGAGGGGCGGCGCGACAGGAGTCCGGCTCGGACTCCACGAGCGGCGACGGCGCGGAACAGGACTCCTCCCGCGAGGAGGAAGGCGACGGGGCGAGGTGGGCCGGCCTGGCTCGGCTAGTCCTTCGGCCCAGTCGGTCGACGAACTTTTTTTCTTTTTTTAAATAAATTTAGTCGGAAAGAAAAATCCTAATAAAATATAAAAAAATCTAAAAATACCAGAAACAATTTTCACCGTCTAAGTCTAATATTTAGAAAAAGATGAACATTTTTCTCGCCTAAAAATGCAATTTTCAAAAAATTATATTTTTTCTAATTCAAATGAAATAGGAAATAAAATCCAAATAAACTTTTAATTTGATTTTAAAATTTCTTCTCCAATATTCCTTTCATTTGAAGAAGTTATTTTATCTTCTCTCTTTTATTAGAAACAATTCGAGAGAAAATATTAAAATCAAATTTGATCCTCTTTTCAAATTTGAGAAATTTTCGAATATGAAAAATTGTGAAAGCTCCAACTCTCTCCTTGGGTCCTTGAGTTGCGTAAGATTTCTAGGATCACAACCAAAATATAAATAAAATATGATATGCATATGATGACCTATGTATAACATTCAAATTGAAAATTGGGATGTTACATTCGCACATGTTTTTTATAACGGACCTGTTTGCCTCGTATCACACACATCTTGTTCATTTGAACCGTTTCTTTTCTCATGTCTCAACGCAAACAGTTCATCCGAGTGAACCGTATGCTATATATCGCACACACCTTCATCTGGCTGCCCGTTTCTTTTGTGTTGTCTAATCACAAACAGTTCATTCGAGTGAACCGTATGTTGTGTATCGCACACGCATTCATCTGGCTGCCCGTTTCTTTTCTTCCTCCTCATCGTAAACAGTTAATTGAACAGAACCGTATGCCCTTCATCGCACACGCAACTAAAATCTGAACCGTGTTTGATTGATACGTCTCCAACGTATCTATAATTTTTGATTGTTACATGCTATTATATTATCTTGTTTGGATGTTAATTGGCTTTATTTTACACTTTTATATTATTTTTGGGACTAACCTATTAACCGGAGGCCCAGCCCAAATTGTTGTTTTTTTGCCTATTTTAGTGTTTCGTACAAAAGGAATATCCAATGGAGTCCAAACGGAATGAAACCTTCGGGAACGTGATTTTTGGAACAAACATGATCGAGAGGACTTGGAGTGGACGTCAAGCAATCAGCAAGGCGGCCACGAGGCAGGGTGCGTGCCTGCCCCCTGGGTGTGCCCTTCCCCCTCGTGGGCCCCTCGTAGCTCCCCTGACCGACTTCTTTCGCCTATATATGTCCATATACGATAAAAACATCGGCGAGCCGAATAGATCGGGAGTTCCGCCGCTAGAAGCTTCTGTAGCCTCCAAAAACCAATCTAGACCCGTTCTGGCACCCTGCCAGAGGGGGGAATCCCTCTCCGGTGGCCATCTTCATCATCCCGGTGCTCTCCATGACGAGGAGGGAGTAGTTCACCCTCGGAGCTGAGGGTATGTACCAGTAGCTATGTGTTTGATATCTCTCTCTCTCTCATGTTCTTGAGGTGACATGATCTTGATGTATCGCGAGCTTTGCTATTATAGTTGGATCTTATGATGTTTCTACCCCTCTACTCTCTTGTAATGGATTAAGTTTTCCCTTTGAAGTTATCTTATCGGATTGAGTCTTTAAGGATTTGAGAACACTTGATGTATGTTTTGGTGATCAACTTGCAAGTTCCATGACCTCGTGAACTTATGCATAGGGTTTGGCACACGTTTTCGTCTTGACTCTCCGGTAGAAACTTTGGGGCACTCTTTGAAGTTCTTTGTGTTGGTTGAAAAGATGAATCTGAGATTGTGTGATGTATATCATATAATCATACCCACGAATACTTGAGGTGTCATTGGAGTATCTAGGTGACATTAGTGTTTTGGTTGTTTTGTGTCTTAAGGTGTTTTTCTAGTACAAACTTTATGATAGATTGAACGGAAATAATAGCTTTGTGTTATATTACTATGGACTCTTGAATAGATCGATCAGAAAGAATAACTTTGAGGTGGTTTCGTACCCTACCATAATCTCTTCGTTTGTTCTCCGCTATTAGTGACTTCGGAGTGACTTTTTGTTGCATGTTGAGGGATAGTTATATTATCCAATTATGTTATTATTGTTGAGAGAACATGCACTAGTGAAAGTATGAACCCTAGGCCTTGTTTCCTAGCATTGCAATACCGTTTGTGCTCACTTTTACCACTTGCTACCTTGCTGTTTTTGTATTTTCATATTACAAAAACCATTATCTACTATCCATATTACACTTGTATCACCACCTCTTCACCGAACTAGTGCACCTATACAATTTACCATTGTATTGGGTGTGTTGGGGACACAAGAGACTTGATGCGTCTCCAATGTATCTATAATTTTTGATTGTTCCATGCTATATTATATTCTTTTTTGTACATCATTAGGCTTAATTATAAACTTTTATATTATTTTTGGGACTAACCTATTAACCGGAGGCCCAGCCCAGAATTGCTGTTTTTTGCCTATTTCAGAGTTCCGCAGAAAAATAATATCAACCGGAGTCCAAACGGAATGAAACTTTCAGAACGTGATTTTCGAAATGAACGTCATCCAGAGGACTTGGACCCTACGTCAAGAAAGCAACCAGGAAGGCACGAGGTAGGGGGCACGCCTACCCCCCAGGTGCGCCCTCCACCCTCATGGGGCCCACGTTGCTTCACCGACATACTTCTTCCTCCTATATATACCTACGTACCCCCAAACTACCAGATACGGAGCCAAAACCCTAACTCCACCGCCGCAACCTTCTGTACCCGTGAGATCCCATCTTGGGGACTTTTCCGGAGCTCCGCCGGAGGGGGCATCGATCACGGAGGGCTTCTACATCAACACCATAGCCTCTCCGATAATATGTGAGTACTTTATTTCAGACCTTCGGGTCCATAGTTATTAGCTAGATGGCTTCTTCTCTCTTTTTGGATCTCAATACAATGTTCTCCCCCTCTCTTGTGGAGATCTATTCGATGTAATTTTCTTTTGCGATGTGTTTGTTGAGACCGATGAATTGTGGGTTTATGATCAAGTTTATCTATGAACAATATTTGAATCTTCTCTGAATTCTTTTCTGTATGATTGGTAATCTTTGCAAGTCTCTTCGAATTATCAGTTTTGTTTGGCCTACTAGATTGAACTTTCTTGCAATGGGAGAAGTGCTTAACTTTGGGTTCAAACTTGCGGTGTCCTTTCCCAGTGACAGTAGGGGCAGCAAGGCACATATTGTATTGTTGCCATCGAGGATAACAAGATGGGGTTTATATCATATTGCATGAGTTTATCCCTCTACAGCATGTCATCTTGCTTAAAGCATTACTCTTTTCTTTTGAACTTAATACTCTAGATGCATGCTGGATAGCGGTCGATGTGTGGAGTAATAGTAGTAGATGCAGGCAGGAGTCGGTCTACTTGTCTCGGACGTGATGCCTATATACATGATCATACCTAGATATTCTCATAACTATGCTCAATTCTGTCAATTGCTCAACAGTAATTTGTTTACCCACCGCAATACTTATGCTCTCGAGAGAAGCCACTAGTGAAACCTATGGCCCCGGGTCTATTTTCCATCATATTAATCTTCCATCAACAAGCTATTTATTTTGCCGTTTTTATTTTTCTTTATTTACTTTGCATCTTTATCATAAAAATACCAAAAATATTATCTTATCATATCTATCAGATCTCACTTTCGTAAGTGACCGTGAAGGGATTGACAACCCCTTTATTGCGTTGGTTGCGAGGATTTTATTTGTTTTGTAAGTGCGAGGGACCCGCGTGTGGCCTCCTACTAGATTGATACCTTGGTTCTCAAAAACTGAGGGAAATACTTACGCTACTTTGCTGCATCACCATTTCCTCTTCAAGGGAAAACCAACACAGTGCTCAAGAGGTAGCAAGAAGGATTTCTGGCACTGTTGCCGGGGAGTCTATGCAAAAGTCAACATACCAAGTTCCCATCACAAACCCTTATCTGCCGCATTACATTATTTGCCATTTGCCTCTCATTTTCCTCTCCCCCACTTCACCCTTGTCGTTTCACTTACCCTCTCTCTCCGTCCTCCTTCTCTTTCCCTATTTGCCTCTTTTTGCTCGCCTCTTGTTTGCTCATGTGTTGGATTGCTTGCTTGTCGCTATGGCCAGTCCCTTATCCACTCCTTTGTCTCCCGAGTTTGAGGTTCTTCACTTCAAAGAAAGACAAGGAGAAAACATAAAAGATGATTGGTTTAGGATGATGGAATCTTATCGTAATTTCACCCTAGAAGTTAATTTTAGAATTTTGCTTCACAATTTTTATGTTGGACTAAATATGTCTCATAGACAACTCTTGGACTGCGTTGCCAAAGGAAATTTTATCGAAATCGATCCCAGTATTGCGCATGAAATTATAGAGGGGATAGTGGGAATACTACCTCATCTTACCTAGGAAGAAACCCAAGTTTGCGAGAAAATTTTCGAAGTAATGAAAATATTACAGAAATCTCTTGAACCTCTTAAGATTGTTAACGGGAATCTTCACCGCATGAATATGTTGATCACTCTTTGTAATAAGCGGTTGGACTCTTTAGATCTAAAAAATTCCGAATATGAAGGGAAACGTAAAGAACCTCCCAGATTCGAGCATGACTCCGCTAAAAAATTAAAAGATGGCAATACCTAGATCTATCTTCGCTTTTTTGCCTAGCTAGGGACATTAAATGATAGCGCTTGTTGGGAGGCAACCCAATTTTATTTTTGTTACTTGCTTTTTGCTCCTGTTTAGTAATAAATAATTTATCTATCCTATGTTTTGGTTGTGTTTTTTGTGTTTAGTTAGTGTTTGTGCCAAGTAGAACCATTGGGAAGACTTGGGGAAAGTCTTTTTAATCTTGCTGTAAAAAACAGAAACTTTAGCGCTCACGAGAATTGCTGCCATTTTATTTGGAAAGTGATATTTAGTTAATTATTTTTGTAGATAATTAATAGATAAATTTCTCATGTCCAGCAATTTATTTTAGAATTTTTGGGGTTCCATAAGTTTCCGTTAGCTACAGATTACTACAGACTGTTCTGTTTTTGACAGACTCTGTGTTTTCGTGTGTTGTTTGCTTATTTTGATGAATCTATGGCTAGTAAAATAGTTTAGAAACCATAGAGAAGTTGAAATGCAGTAGGTTTAACACCATTATAAATAAAGAATGAGTTCATTACAGTACCTTGAAGTGGTGTTTTGTTTTCTTTCGCTAACGGAGCTCACGAGATTTTCTACTTTGAGTTTTGTGTTGTGAAGTTTTCAAGTTTTGGGTAATAGATTTGATGGATTATGGAACAAGGAGTGGCAAGATCCTAAGATTGGGGATTACCATGGCACCCCAAGATAATCTAAGGACACCTAAAAGCCAAAGCTTGGGGATGCCCCGGAAGGCATCCCCTCTTTCGTCTACTTCCATCGGTAACTTTACTTGGAGCTATATTTTTATTCACCACATGTTATGTGTTTTTCTTGGAGCATCTTGTATTATTTGAGTCTTTATTTGTTAATTTGCCACAATAATCTTTGCTTTACACGCCTTTTGAGAGAAACACACATGATTCGAAAATTATTAGAATACTCTATGTGCTTCACTTATATCTTTTTAGTTATATAGTTTTTTCTCTAGTGCTTCACTTATATCTTTTAGAGCACGGTGGTGGATTTGTTTTATAGAAACTATTATTCTCTCATGCTTCACTTATATTATTTTGAGTGTCTTAAACAGCATGGTAATTTACTTAAACGGGCTAATTAATCCTAATATGCTAGGCATTCAAGATTAGAAAAAAAATCTTATGAGTGTGTTGAATACTAAGAGAAGTTTGATACTTGATAATTGTTTTGAGATATGGATATGGTGATATTAGAGTCATGCTAGTAGAGTAGTTGTGAATTTGAGAAATACTTGTGTTGAAGTTTGTGATTCCCGTAGCATGCACGTATGGTGAACCATTATGTGAAGAAGTCGGAGCATGATTTATTTATTGATTATCTTCCTTATGAGTGGCGGTCGGGGACGAGCGATGGTCTTTTCCTACCAATCTATACCCCTAGGAGCATGCGTGTAATACTATGTTTCGATAACAAATAGAGTTTTGCAATAAGTATGTGAGTTCTTTATGACTAATGTTGAGTCCATGGATTATACGCGCTCTCACCCTCCCACCATTGCTAACCTCTCTAATACCGCGCACCTTTCGCCGGTATCATACACCCACCATATATGTTCCTCAAAATAGCCACCATACGTACCTATCATGGCATTTCCATAGCCATTCCGAGATATATTGCCATGCAACTTTCCACTGTTCCGTTTACTATGACACACTCCATCATTGTCATATTGCTTTGCATGATCATGTAGTTGACATTGTATTTGTGGCAAAGCCACCGTTCATAATTCTTTCATACATGTCACTCATGCATCATTGCTATCATGGTATACCGCCGGAGGCATTCATATAGAGTCATACTTTGTTCAAGTATCGAGTTGTAATCATTGAGTTCTAAATAAATAGAAGTGTGATGATCATCATTCATAGAGTATTGTCCCAAAAATAGAAAGGCCAAATAAAGAAAGGAAGGCCCAAAAAAGAGAGAAAGGGACAATACTACCATCCTTTTACCACACTTGTGCTTCAAAGTAGCACCATGATATTCATGACAGAGAGTCTCCTATGATATCACTTTCATATACTAGTGGGAATTTTTCATTATAGAACTTGGCTTGTATATTCCAATGATGGGCTTCCTCAAAATGCCCTAGGTCTTCGTGAGCAAGCGAGTTGGATGCACACCCACTTAGTTCCTTTAGTTGAGCTTTCATATACTTATAGCTCTAGTGCATCCGTTGCATGGCAATCCCTACTCACTCACATTGATATCTATTAATGGGCATCTCCATAGCCCATTGATATGCCTAGTTGATGTGAGACTATCTTCTCCCTTTTTGTCTTCTCCACAACCACCATTCTATTCCACATATAGTGCTATGTCCATGGCTCACGCTCATGTATTGCGTGAAGATTGAAAAAGTTTGAGAACACCAAAAGTATGAAACAATTGCTTGGCTTGTCATCGGGGTTGTGCATGATTTGAATACTTTGTGTGGTGAAGATGGAACATAGCCAGACTATATGATTTTGTGGGGATAACTTTCTTTGGCCATGTTATTTTGAGAAGACATAATTGCTTAGTTAGTATGCTTGGAGTATTATTATTTTTATGTCAATGTTAAACATTTGTCTTGAATCTTTCGGATCTGAATATTCATACCATAATTAAGAAAATTACATTGAAATGATGCCAAGTAGCATTCCACATCAAAAATTCTGTTTTTATCATTTACCTACTTGAGGACGAGCAGGAATTAAGCTTGGGGATGCTTGATATGTCTCCAATGTATCTATAATTTTTGATTGTTCCATGCTATATTATATTCTGTTTTGGACAATATTGGGCTTTATTATACACCTTTATATTATTTTTTGGACTAACCTATTAACCAGAGGCCCAACCCAGAATTGCTGTTTTTTTGCCTATTTCAGAGTTTCACAGAAAAAGAATATCAAACGGAGTCCAAACGGAATGAAACCTTCGTGAACGTGATTTTCGGAACGAACGTGATCCAGAGGAATTGGACCCTACGTCAA
>NC_041392.1:330043411-330193153 GCF_002162155.2 Triticum dicoccoides | reverse complement strand
CCATGTTGCTCCACCGACATACTTCTTCCTCCTATATATACCTACGTACCCCAAACTACTAGATACGGAGCCAAAACCCTAATTCCACTGCCGCAACCTTCTATACCCGTGAGATCCCATCTTTGGGCCTTTTCCGGAGCTCCGCTGGAGGGGGCAACAATCACGGAGGGCTTCTACATCAACACCATAGCCTCTCTGATGATATGTGAGTAGTTTACTTCAGAACTTCGGGTCCATAATTATTAGCTAGATGGCTTCTTCTCTCTTTTTGGATCTCAATACAATGTTCTCCCCATCTCTTGTGGAGATCTATTCAATGTAATCTTATTTTGCGGTGTGTTTGTAGAGACCGATGAATTGTGGGTTTATGATCAAGTTTATCTATGAACAATATTTGAATCTTCTCTGAATTCTTTTATGTATGATTGGTTATGTTTGCAAGTCTCTTCGAATTATCAGTTTGGTTTGGCCTACTAGATTGATCTTTCTTGCAATGTGAGTAGTGCTTAGCTTTGGGTTCAATCTTGCGGTGTCCTTTCCCAGTGAAAGTAGGGGCAGCAAGGCACGTATTGTATTTTTGTCATCGAGGATAACAAGATGGGGTTTATATCATATTGCATGAGTTTATCCCTCTACATCATGTCATCTTGCTTAAAGCATTACTCTGTTCTTTTGAACTTAATACTCTAGATGCATGCTTGATAGCGGTCGATGTGTGGAGTAATAGTAGTAGATGCAGGCAGGAGTCGGTCTACTTGTCTCGTACGTGATGCCTATATACATGATCATACCTAGATATTCTCATAACTATGCTCAATTCTGTCAATTGCTCAACAGTAGTTTGTTTACCGACCGTAATACTTATGCTCTCGAGAGAAGCTAGTAGTGAAACCTATGCCCCCCGGTCTATTTTCTGTCATATTAATTTTACATCAATAAGCTATTTCTTTTGCCGTTTTTATTTTTCTTTATTTACTTTGCATCTTTATCATAAAAATACCAAAAATATTATCTTATCATATCTATCAGATCTCACTTTTGTAAGTGACCGTGAAGGGATTAACAACCCCTTTATTGCGTTGGTTGCGAGGATTTTATTTGTTTGTGTAGGTGCGAGGGACTCGCGCGTGGCCTCCTACTGGATTGATACCTTGGTTCTCAAAAACTAAGGGAAATACTTATGCTACTTTGCTGCATCACCCTTTCCTCTTCAAGGGAAAACCAACGCAGTGCTCAAGAGGTAGCAAGACTCTTTATTATTTGGTTGCAGGGTTGCTTGAGAGAGACCATCTTCATCCTATGCCTCCCACGGATTGATAAACCTTAGGTCATCCACTTGATGGAAATTTGCTACTGTCCTACAAACCTCTGCACTCGGAGGCCCAACAACGTCTACAAGAAGAAGGTTGTGTAGTAGACATCAAGCTCTTTTCTTGCGCCGTTGCCGGGGAGGTGAGTGCTTGAAGGTATATCTTTAGATCTTTCAATCGAATATTTTAGTTTCTTGTTTTATCACTAGTTTAGTTTATAAAAGAAAATTACAAAAAATGGAATTGATTTTTCCTCATACGCTTCATCTTTTTAATATCTTTCGTGAGAATGTTGGAAAGAAAAATTATGGTCAAGTGCTAGAAGAAGAAGTCTATAAATTGTTTGGCACTAAATCTTTGAATGAGGAGCATGATTGCAATGTTGTTAGTATGAACTCCTTGAATATCCATAGTGCTAATGATGATTGCACCTGTCATGATGAAAATGTCTATTATAAGCATGTCAATTTTTGTGGAGTGCGTAGAGTTTGCAAGTACACACCAAATAGGGAAGATAGATTTTGCAAGAGGCATAAGTATTTGGAAACTAAATGGTTGCAAGAAAGACTAGATGTTTGTGCGGAAAATTTAAAATTTCTTCACCATACTTGCGAACTTTGCAATGAACATGGTCATTTAAAGCTCAAATGCAAATTGTTTCATGATCGTATCATGTCCAAAAATTGTGATGATTTGATTTCCCTTGCACATCATTATGAACTTAGTTTGCTTTTGGGTTATGAAGAAATGAAACGTATAACTAAGCATATTCCAAAATATAACCTTGAGAAATTCCTCGATATTGATCTAGAAGAAATTCCTATGTATTGTGCGGTGAATTGCATTGAAAATCCTTATATTGCCAATTACATAAAGAAAAGAAAACAAATAGAGGATGAAAAGAATACTAATGAAAGGGGAGAGGCTTCCCAATATCCTCCTATTATTTATTATGATGAATCACGTAACGAGGAGGAGCCTTCTATTCAATCAATTTCATCAATAAGGAGCTTCGAAAAGAGGATTGAACCCACACATGATGTGAAGAAGATAAAGAAAAAGACGGAGAAGCAAAGGCAGAGAGGTATCCCTCCCAAATGATGTTGCTCCTACTGCTCATTGCGATGATGATAATTGCTATACTATTGGTGCTATCCATACTATTAATGATGAGTGTGATTATGCTTGTGATATGAAAAGGCCCAAGCTTGGGGATGCTATGTTTGATGAGAATCACATGTTTGAGAATATATTTCCTGCAATTAATGTTTGTCCCAAGCTTGGGGATGCTATGTTTAATGAAGATGATATTTCTATCCTCCCAAGTTTTGATATGCAAATTTGTTATGATGATAGCATGCCTCCTACTTATGATGATTATATTGATGAAAGTGGGTTTGGAAGAGTGTCAACTTTAGGAAGTAATTATGCCACTATTTTGGAGGATGTTTAATCTTATTGTGATAATTATGAAAGTGGATTTGGAGAGGTCATGACTTTATTTAGTAATGATTCCACTATCTTGGAAGAGGTTTCAATTGATTATGATGAGAACAAAATTGATACTTATGATGATTATTGTGATGATACTTATGCTATAAAAAGTAATAATGATTATATTTATAAAAATTGTCATGATTATGATTACCCCTTCTCTGAACATTACTCTTTTAATATGGAAACAATTTATAGTATTCGAGTTTCTTATGATACTCCCGCTATTCCAAATGAGAAGAATTTTGCTTATGTGGAGAGTAGTAATTTTTCTATGCTTTCAGATCATGATAAGAATGCTCTATGTGATGGTTATATTGTTGAATTCATTCATGATTCTAATGAAAATTATTATGAGGGAGGAATATATGATTGTAGGAGTTGTAATAATATCAAGTTTCCTCTCTATGTGCTTAAAGTTTTGAAGTTATGCTTGTTTTGCCTTCCTATGCTAGTTGATTATTGTTCCCATAAGTTGTTTTCTTGAAAAATCCCTATGAATAGGAAGTGGGTTAGACTTAAATGTTCTAGTCATATTCTTCATGATCCTCTCTTTATGTTTCAATTCTTGTCTTTTATGTGAGCATCATTGAAATCATCATGCCTAGGTAGGGGCGTTAAACGATAGCGCTTGTTGGGAGGAAACCCAATTTTATTCTTGTTCCTTGCTTTTTGTTCCTGTTTAGTAATAAATAATTCCCCTAGCCTCTGTTTAGATGTGGTTTTATGCTTTTAATTAGTGTTTGTGCCAAGTAGAACCTTTGGGAAGACTTGGGGAAAGTCTTTGCGATCTTGCTGTAAAAAACAGAAACTTTAGCGCTCACGAGATTTGCTGCTATGTTTGACTGGAGAGTGCTATTTAGTTAATTATTTTTGCAGATGATTAATAGATAAATTCCTCACGTCCAGCAATTTATTTTAGAATTTTTGGGGTTCCATTATTATACGTTTGATCCAGCTTACTACAAACTGTTCTATTTTTGACAGATTCTGTTTTCTATGTGTTGTTTGCTTATTTTGATGAATCTATGAGCACTATCGGAGGGTATGAACCATTGATGAGTTAGAATACAGTAGATATTACACCAATATGAATTTATAATGAGTTCACTACAGTACCTAAGTGGTGATTTATTTTCTTATACTAACGGAGCTTACGAGTTTTCTGTTAAGTTTTGTGTTGTGAAGTTTTCAAGTTTTGGGTAAAGATTCCATGGATTATGGAACAAGGAGTGGCAAGAGACTAAGCTTGGGGATGCCCAAGGCAACCCAAGGTAAAATCCAGGGACACCAAAAAGCCTAAGCTTGGGGATGCCCCGGAAGGCATCCCCTCTTTTGTCTTCGTCTATCGGTAACTTTACATGGAGCTATATTTTTATTTGCCACATGATATGTGTTTTGCGTGGAGCGTCTTGTATGATTTGAGTCTTTGATTTCTAGTTTACCACAATCATCTTTGCTGTACACACCTTTTGGGAGATACACACATGAATTGGAATTTATTAGAATACTCTATGTGCTTCACTTATATCTTTTGAGCTATATAATTTTTTTGCTCTAGTGCTTCGCTTATATATTTTAGAGCACGGCGGTGGTTCTACTTTATAGAAATAATTGATCTCTCATGATTCACTTATATCATTTTAGAGTCCTTTAGAACATCATGGTAATTCACTTTGGTTATAAATTTTAAATGCTAAGAGAAGTTGGATGCTTGATAGATGGTTTTGAGATATAAAGGTGGTAATATTAGGAGTATGCTAGTTGAGTAATTGTGAAATTGATGAATACTTGTGTTGAAGTTGGCAAGTCCCGTAGCATGCACGTATGGTGAATGTTATGTGACAAATTTTAAGCATGGGGTGTTCTTTGATTGCTTTCCTTATGAGTGGCGGTCGGGGACGAGCGATGGTCATTTCCTACCAATCTATCCCCCTAGGAGCATGCACGTAGTGCTTGGTTTTGATGACTTGTAGATTTTTGCAATAAGTATGTGAGTTCTTTATGACTAATGTTGATTCCATGGATTATACGCACTCTCACCTTTCCACCATTGCTAGCCTCTTCGGTGCTGTGCATTGCCCTTTCTCACATTGAGAGGTTGGTGCAAACTTCGCCGGTGCATCCAAACCCCGTGATATGATACGCTCTATCACACATAAGCCTCCTTATATCTTCCTCAAAACAGCCACCATACCTACCTATTATGGCATTTCCATAGCCATTCCAAGATATATTGCCATGCAACTTTCCACCATTCCATTTATTATGACACGCATCATCATTGTCATATTGCTTTGCATGATCATGTAGTTGACATCGTATTTGTAGCAAAGCCACCATTCATAATTTTTTCATACATGTCGCTCTTGATTCATCGCAATCCCAGTACACCGCTGGAGGCATTCACATAGAGTCATATTTTGTTCTAAGTATCGAGTTGTAATTCTTGAGTTGTAAGAAAATAAAAGTGTGATGATCATCATTAGAGCATTGTCCCATGTGAGGAAAGGATGATGGAGACTATGATTCCCCCACGAGTCGGGATGAGACTTCGGACGACAAAAAAGAAAAAAAGAGAAAGAAAAGAGGCCAAAAGAATAAAGAAAGAAAGAAAGCCCAAATAAAAAAAGAAAAAAAATAAATAAATGAGAGAAAAAGAGAGAAGGGACAATGTTACTATCCTTTTTCCACACTTGTGCTTCAAAGTAGCAGCATGATCTTCATGATAGAGAGTCTCTTATTTTGTCACTTTCATATACTAGTGGGAATTTTTCATTATAGAACTTGGCTTGTATATTCCAATGATGGGCTTCCTCAAATGCCCTAGGTCTCCGTGAGCAAGCGAGTTGGATGCACACCCACTTAGTTTATTTGATGAGATTTCATATATTTATAGCTCTAGTGCATCCGTTGCATGGCAATCCCTACTCTTTGCATTGACATCAATCGGTGGGCATCTCCATAGCCCATTGATTATCCTCTTCAATGTGAGACTTTATCCCTTTTTGTCTTCTCACACAACCTCAATCATCATATTCTATTCCACCCATAGTGCTATGTCCATGGCTCACGCTCATATATTGCATAAAAGTTGAAAGAGTTTGAAAAAGCTAAGTATGAAACAATTGCTTGGCTGGTCATCGGGGTTGTGCATGCTGAGAGCATTTTGTGTGACGAAAATGAAGCATGGCCAAACTATATGACTTTGTAGGGATAAGTTTTCTTTGGCTATGGTATTTTGATAAGACATAATTGCTTGATTAGCATACTTGGAGTATTACTATTTTTTATGTCAACAAGAAACTTTTATATTGAATCTTTCGGATTTGAACATTCATTCCACAATAGAGAAAAATACATTGAAGAATATACTAGAAAGCATTCCACATAAAAAAATTGTTTTTATCATTTACCTACTCGAGGACGAGCAGGAATTAAGCTTGGGGATGCTGACACGTCTCCAACGTATCTATAACTTTTGATTTTTCCGTGCTATTATATTATCTGTTTTGGATGTTAATGGGATTTATTTTAGACTTTTATATTATTTTTGGGACTAACCTATTAACCAGAGGCCCAGCCCAAATTGTTGTTTTTTGCCTATTTCAGTGTTTCATAGAAAAGGAATATCAAAACGGAGTCCAAACAAAATGAAACCTTCGGAAACATGATTTTTTGAACAAACGTGATCCAGAGGACTTGGAGTGGACGTCAAGAAATCAACGAGGCGGCCACGAGGCAGGGGGCGCGCCCTCCCCCTCGTAGGTCCCTCGTAGCTCCCCTGACCGACTTATTTCGCCTATATATGTCCATATACCCTAAAAACATCGGGGAGCAAAATAGATCAGGAGTTCCGCCGCCAGAAGCCTCCGTAACCACCGAAAACCAATCTAGACCTGTTCCGGCACCCTGCCGGAGGGGGGAATCCCTCTCCGATGGCCATCTTCATCATCCCGGTGCTCCACATGATGAGGAGGGAGTAGTTCACCCTCGGGGCTGAGGGTATGTACTAGTAGCTATGTGTTTGATCTCTCTCTCTCTCTCTCTCGTGTTCTTTAGGTGGAATGATCTTGATGTATCGTGAGCTTTGCTACTATAGTTGGATCTTATGATGTTTCTCCCCCTCTACTCTCTTGTAATGGATTGGTTTTTCCCTTTGAAGTTATCTTATCGGATTGAGTCTTTAAGGATTTGAGAACACTGGATGTATGTTTTGGTGATCAACTTGCGAGTTCCGTGACCTCGTGAACTTATGCATAGGGGTTGGCACACATTTTCATCTTGACTCTCTGGTAGAAACTTTGGGGGACTCTGTGAAGTTCTTTGTGTTGGTTGAAAAGATGAATCTGAGATTGTGTGATGCATATCGTATAATCATACCCACGGATACATGAGGTGACATTGGAGTATCTAGGTGACATTAGGGTTTTGGTTGATTTGTGTATTAAGGTGTTATTCTAGTACGAACACTATGATAGATTGAACGGAAAGAATAGCTTCGTGTTATTTTACTATGGACTCTTGAATAGATCGATCAAAAAGAATAACTTTGAGGTGGTTTCGTAGCCTACCATTATCTCTTTGTTTGTTCACCGCTATTAGTGACTTCGGAGTGACTTTTTGTTGCATGTTGAGGGATAGTTATATGATCCAATTATGTTATCATTATTGAGAGAACTTGCACTAGTGGAAGTATGAACCCTAGGCCTTGTTTCCTAGCATTACAATACCGTTTGTGCTCACTTTTACCACTTGCTACCTTGCTGTTTTTATATTTCCATATTAAAAAAACCATTATCTACTCTCCATATTGCACTTGTATCACCATCTCTTCGACGAACTAGTGCACCTATACAATTTACCATTGTATTGGGTCTGTTGGGGACACAAGAGACTCTTTGTTATTTGGTTGCAGGGTTGCTTGAGAGAGACCATCTTCATCCTATGCCTCCCATAGATTGATAAACCTTAGGTCATCCACTTGAGGGAAATTTGCTATTGTCCTACAAACCTCTGCACTTGGAGGCCCAACAACGTCTACAAGAATAAGGTTGTGTAGTAGACATCATTGATGCATCCTCCATCGCAAATGTTTTGCACCTTTTTTGACAGTTTTTTACACCACCATTTGCGATTATGGCATCGCACACAGTTACGTCGAAGGGTCTTTGATCGTAGTGTCGCGTTAGCAGCATCCTGCAGTAGTGTAGTAGGAGTAGGTTCCCCCCTTTCCTAGTCCTAGTAGGAGGAGAAGGAAGGAGAGGAAGAAGAGAAGGAAAGGGAGGCCGGACCCCCTAGCCCTAGTCCAATTCGGTTTGGGATAGGAGGGGCACGCGCCACGCCTTGGGATGCCTCCTCTCTTCCACCAATAGGCCCATGAGATCTAATAACTTCTTGGGGGGGGGGGTCGGTAACCCCCGGTACTCTAAAACTTGTCTGAAACGACCCGAACCATTTTGGTGTCCGAATGTAGCCTTCCAATAGATGAATCTTTATGTCTCGGCCATTTTGAGACTCGTCGTCATGTCGGTCTCATCCGGGACTATGAACAACCTTCGGTACATGAAATCACATAACTCATAATACATATCGTCATCGAACGTTAAGCGTGCGGACCCTACGGCTTCGAGAACTATGTAGACATGACCGAGACACGTCTCCGGTCAATAACCAATAGCGGAACATGGATGCTCATATTGGTTCATATATATTCTATGAAGATATTTATCGGTCAAACCGCATAACAACATACACTGTTCCCTTTGTCATCGGTATATTACTTGCCCGAGATTCGATTGTCAGCATCATCATACCTAGTTCAATCTCGTTACAGGAAAGTCTCTTTACTCGTTCCATAATGCATCATAATGCAACTAACTCATTAGTCATATTTCTTTCAAGGTTTATAGTGATTTGCATTACCGAGAGGGCCCAGAGATACCTCTCCGACAATCGGAGTGACAAATCCTAATCTCGATCTATGCCAACTCAACAAATACCATCGGAGACACCTGTAGAGCATCTTTATAATCACCAGTTATGTTGTGACGTTTGATAGCACACTGAGTGTTCCTCTGGTATTTGGGAGTTGCATAATCTCATAGTCATAGGAACATGTATAAGTCATGAAGAAAGCAATAGCAATAAACTAAACGATCATAGTGCTAAGATAAAGGTTGGGTCTTGTCCATCACATCACTCTCTAATGATGTGATCCCATTCATCAAATGACAACACATGTCTATGGCTATGAAACTTAACCATGTTTGATTAATGAGCTAGTCTAGTAGAGGCATACTAGGGACACTCTGTTTGCCTATGTATTCACACATGTACTAAGTTTCCGGTTAATACAATTCTAGCATGAATGATAAACATATATCATGATGTAAAGAAATATAAATAATAACTTTATTGTTGCCTCTAGGGCATATTTACTTCAGTCTCCCACTTGCACTAGAGTAAATAATGTAGATTACATAGTAATGATTCTAACACCATGGAGTCTTCGTGATGATCATGTTTTGCTCGTGAGAGAGGCTTAGTCAACGGGTCTGCAATATTCAGATCCATATGTATCTTGCAAATCTCTATGTCTCCATCCTTGACTTGATCGCAGATGGAATTGAAGCGTCTCTTAATTTGCTTGGTTCTCTTGTGAAATCTGGATTCCTTTGCCAAGGAAATTGCACCAGTATTGTCACAAAATATTTTCATTGGACCCGATGCACTAGGTATGACACCTAGATCGGATATGAACTCCTTCATCCAGACTCCTTCATTTGCTGCTTCCGAAGTAGCTATGTACTCCGCTTCACACGTAGCTCCTCCATTCAATATAAATATGTATCCGGTTTGTGACTTAGAGTCATCCGGATCAGTGTCAAAGCTTGCATCGACATAACTGTTTACGACGAGCTTTTTGTCACCTCCATAAACGAGAAACATATCCTTAGTCCTTTTCAGGTATTTCAGGATGTTCTTGACCGCTCTCTAGTGATCCACTCCTGGATTACTTTGGTACCTCCCTGCTAAACTAATAGCAAGATACACATCAGGTCTAGTACACAGCATTGCATACATGATAGAACCTACGGCTAAGGCATAGGGAATGACTTTCATTTTCTCTCTATCTTCTGCAGTGGTCGGGCATTGAGTCTGACTCAACTTCACACCTTGTAACACAGGCAAGAACCCTTTCTTTGCTTAATCCATTTTGAACTTCTTCAAAACTTTATCAAGGTATGTGCTTTGTGAAAGGCCAATTAAGCGTCTTGATCTATCTCTATAGATCTTTATGCCCAATATATAAGCAGCTTTACCGAGGTCTTTCATTGAAAAATTCTTATTCAAGTATCCTTTTATGCTATTTAGAAATTAAGTATCATTCCGATCAACAATATGTCATCCACATATAACATCAGAAATGCTACAGAGCTCCCACTCACTTTCTTGTAAATACAGGCTTCTCCAAAAGTATGTATAAAACCATATGCTTTGATCGTACTATCAAAGCGTATATTCCAACTCCGAGATGCTTGCACCAGTCCATAAATGGATTGCTGGAGATTGCACACTTTGTTAGCACCTTTTGGATCGACAAAACCTTCCGGTTGCATCATAAACACCTCTTCTTCAAGATATCCATTACGGAATGCAGTTTTGACATCCATTTGCCAAATTTCATAATCATAAAATGCGGCAATTGCTAACATGATTCGGACAGACTTAAGCAGGGTGAGAAGGTCTCATCGTAGTCAACTCCTTGAACTTGTCGAAAACCTTCTGCAACAAGTCGAGCTTTGTAGACAGTAACATTACCGTCAGTGTCAGTCTTGTTCTTGAAGATCCATTTATTTTCTATGGCTTTCCGATCATCGGGCAAGTCAACCAAATTCTACACTTTGTTCTCATACATGGATCCCATCTCAGATTTCATGGCCTCAAGCCATTTTGCGGAATCTGGGCTCATCATCGCTTCCTCATAGTTCGTAGGTTCGTCATGGTCAAGTAATATGACCTCCAGAATAGGATTACCGTACCACTCTTGTGCGGATCTTGCTCTGCTTGACCTACGAGGTTCGGTAGTAACTTGATCAGAAGTTTCATGATCATCATCATTAGGTTCCTCACTAATTGGTGTAGGAATCACTGGAACTGATTTCTATGATGAACTATTTTCCAATAAGGGAGAAGGTACAGTTACCTGATCAAGTTCTACTTTCCTCCCACTCACTTCTTTCGAGAGAAACTCCTTCTCTAGAAAGGATCCATTCTTAGCAACAAATATCTTGCTTTCGGATTTGTGATAGAAGGTGTACCCAATAGTCTCCTTTGGGTATCCCATGAAGACACATTTCTCTGATTTAGGTTCGAGCTTATTAGGTTGAAGTTTTTTCACATAAGCATCGCAACCCCAAACTTTAAGAAACGACAACTTTGGTTTCTTGCCAAACCACAATTCATATGGTGTCGTTTCAATGGATTTCGATGGTGCCCTATTTAACGTGAATGCAGCCGTCTCTAAAGCATAACCCCAAAATGATAGCGGTAAATCAGTAAGAGACATCATAGATCGGACCATATCTAATAAAGTGCGGTTACGACGTTCGGACACACTGTTACGCTGTAGTGTTCCATGTGGCGTGAGTTGCGGAAATATTCCACATTGTTTCAAATGAAGACCAAACTCATAACTCAAATATTCACCTCCACGATCATATCGTAGGAACTTAATTTTCTTGTTACGATGATTTTCCTTTTCACTCTGAAATTATTTGAATTTTTCAAATGTTTCAGACTTATGTTTCATCAAGTATACAAACCCATATGTGCTCAAATCATTTGTGAAGGTCAGAAAATAACGATACCGCCACGAGCATCAACACTCGTCGGACCGCATACATCAGTATGTATTATTTCCAATAAGTCGGTTGCTCGTTCCATTGTTCCGGAGAATGGAGCCTTAGTAATCTTGCCCATGAGGCGTGGTTCGCAAGCATCAAGTGATTCATAATCAAGTGATTCCAAAATCCCATCAACATGGAGTTTCTTCATGCGCTTTACACCAATATGACCTAAACAACAACACCAGAAATAAGTTGCACTATCATTATTAAACTTATATCTTTTGGCTTCAATACTATGAATATGTGTACCACTACTATCGAGATTCAATAAAAATAGACCACTCATCAAGGGTGCATGACCATAAAAGATATTACTCATATAAATAGAACAACCATTATTCTTTGATTTAAATGAATAACTATCTCGCATCAAACAAGATCAAGATATAATGTTCATGCTTAACGCTGGCACCAAATGACAATTATTCAGGTCTAATGCTAATCCCGAAGGTAGATGTAGAGGTAGCATGCCGACTGCGATCACATCGACTTTGGAACCATTTCCCATGCTCATCGTAACCTCGTCCTTAGCCAATCTTCGCTTAATCCATAGCCCCTGTGTTGAGTTGCAAATATGAGCAATAGAACTAGTATCAAATACCCAGGCGCTACTGCAAGCATTAGTATGGTACACATCAATAACATGTATATCAAATATACCTTTCACTTTGCCATCTTTCTTATCCGCCAAATACCGGGGGCAGTTCCGCTTCCAGTGACCAGTCCCTTTGTAGTAGAAGCACTTAGTCTCATGCTTAGGTCCAGACTTGGGCTTCTTCACTTGAGGAGCAACTTGCTTGCCGTTCTTCTTGAATTTACCCTTCCCCTTTGCCCTTTTTCTTGAAACTAGTGGTCTTGTTAACCATCAACACTTGATGCTCCTTGATTTCTACCTCCGTAGCTTTTAGCATCGCGAAGAGCTCGGGAATTGTCTTATCCATCGCTTGCATATTATAGTTCATTCCGAAGCTTTTGTAGCTTGGTGGCAGTGATTGAAGAACTCTGTCAATGACACAATCATCAGGAAGACTAACTCCCAGTTGAGTCAAGTGGTTGTGGTACACAAACATTCTGAGTATATGTTCATTGACATAACTATTCTCCTGCATCTTCCAGCTGTAGAACTTATTGGAGACTTCATATCTCTCAATCCAGGCATTTGCTTGAAATATTAACTTCAACTCCTGGAACATATCATATGCTCCATGACTTTCAAAACATCGTTGAAGTCCCGGTTCTAAGTTGTAAAGCATGGCACACTGAACTATCGAGTAGTCCTCAACACGCGTCGGCCAGGCATTCACAATATCCGTAGTTGCTGGCGCGGGTGGTACACCTAGCGGTGCTTTCAGGACATAATTCTTCTGTGCAGCAAAGAGGATAATCCTCAAGTTATGGACCCAGTCCGTGTACTTTCTACCATCATCTTTCAACTTAGATTTCTCTAGGAACACATTAAAATTCAATGGAACAGTAGCATGGGCCATTTATCTACAACAACATAGACATGCAAAATACTATCATGTACTATGTTCATGATAAATTAAAGTTCAATTAATCATATTACTTAAGAACTCCCACTTAGATAGACATCCCTCTAATCATCTAAGTGATCATGTGATCCATATCAACTAAACCATGTCCGATCATCACGTGAGATGAAGTAGTTTTCAATGGTGAACATCACTATGTTGATCATATCTACTATATGATTCATGCTTGACCTTTCGGTCTCAGTGTTCTGAGGCCATATCTGCATATGCTAGGCTCGTCAAGTTTAACCCGAGTATTCCGCGTGTGCAAAAACTGGCTTGCACCCGTTGTATGTGAACGTAGAGCTTATCACACCCGATCATCACGTGGTGTCTCGGCATGACGAACTGTAGCAACGGTGCAACTTAGGGAGAACACTTGTACCTTGAAATTTAGTGAGAGATCATCTTATAATGCTACCGTCGTACTAAGCAAAATAAGATGTATAAAGGATAAACATCACATGCAATCAAAATAAGTGATATGATATGGCCATCATCATCTTGTCCCTTTGATCTCCATCTCCAAAGCACCATCATGATCACCATCGTCACCGGCTTGACACCTTGATCTCCATCGAAGCATCATTGTCATCTCGCCAACTATTGCTTCTACGACTATCGCTACCGCTTAGTGATAAAGTAAAGCAATTACATGGCAATTGCATTTCATACAATAAAGCGACAACCATGTGTCTCCTGCCAGTTGTCGATAACTGTTACAAAACATGATCATCTAATACAACAATTATATATCATCACATCTTGACCATAACACATCACAGCAAGCCCTGAAAAAAGAAGTTAGATGTCCTCTACTTTGTTGTTGCATGTTTTATGTGGCTACTATGGGCTTCTAGCAAGAACCGTTCCTACGCATCAAAACCACAACGATTTTTCGTCAAGTGTGCTATTTTAACCTTCAACATGGACCGGGCTTAGTCACACTCAATTCAACTAAAGTTGGAGAAACAGACACCCACTAGCCACCTGTGTGCAAAGCACGTCGGTAGAACCAGTCTCATGAATGCGGTCATGTAATGTCGGTGAGGGAGTCCCGGATTAGGGGGTGTCCGGATAGCCGGACTATACCTTCGGCCGGACTCCTAGACTATGAAGATACAAGATTGAAGACTTTGTCCTGTGTCCGGAAGGGACTTTCCTTGGCGTGGAAGGCAAGCTTGGCGATACGGATATGTAGATCTCCTACCATTGTAACCAACTCTGTGTAACCCTAGCCCTCTCCGGTGTCCATATAAACCAGAGGGTCTTAGTCCGTAGGACGAACAACAATCATACCATAGGCTAGCTTCTAGGCTTTAGCCTCTTTGATCTCGTGGTAGATCTACTCTTGTACTACCCATATCATCAATTTTAATCAAGCAGGACGTAGGGTTTTACCTCCATCAAGAGGGCCCGAACCCGGGTAAAACATCATGTCCCCTGCCTCCTGTTACCATCCGGCCTAGACGCACAGTTCGGGACCCCCTACCCGAGATCCGCCAGTTTTGACACCGACATTGGTGCTTTCACTGAGAGTTCCTCTGTGTCATCACTTTTAGGCCCGATGGCCTCTCCGATCATCAACAATGATGCGATCCAGGGTGAGACTTTTCTCCACGGACAGATCTTCGTATTCGGCGGCTTTGTAGTGCGGGCCAATTCGCTTGGTCATCTGGAGCTGATTGAAAGCTACGCCCCTGGCCATCAGGTCAGATTTGGAAGTTTGAACTACATGCCCGACATCCGCGGAGACTTGATCTTCGACGGATTTGAGCCACAGTCGAGCGCGCCGCACTGTCACGATGGGCATGATCTAGCTCTGCCGCCGAACAGTGCCCTGGAGGCCGCACCTATGTCCGCTCCGGCCCCTAGCTCGGAGCCGATCACACAAATCAAGGATGGGTGGTTAGACACCGCCTCGGGGGCTGCAATCTCTACGGCGATCGAGCCGAACACCTGTCCTATCCTCTGCAAAGCCAGTGAGTCCAAGGAGACGGACTCCTCTCCTGACTCCGAGCCCTCCGCGCCCCTACCGATCGAACCCGATTGGGCGCCGATCATCGAGTTCACCGCCGCGAACATCTTTCAGCACTCGCCCTTCGGCGATATTCTGAATTCACTAAAGTTCTCTCTCTTTATCAGGAGAGCCCTAGCCGGACTATGGTCAGCAAGATTGGGATGCGGATGATGAAGAAATTCAAAGCATACCCACCACCCACTTCATAGCCACTTTCGACGATTTAACCGACATGCTCGACTTCGACTCCGAAGACATCGACGGTATGGATGCCGATGTAGGAGACGATCAAGAACCAGCGCCTATAGGGCACTGGAAAGCCACCTCGTCATATGATATATAGATGGTGGACACCCCAAAAGAAGGCAATGGCGATGGAACAACGGAGGATGACCCCTCCAAGAAGCAGCCTAAGCGCCGGCATCAGCAGCGCCGCTCTAAATCCCGCCAAAGCAAAAATGGTGATTCCGGCATGGGAGATAATAACACCCCGGACAGTGCCGAAAACAACCACCTCCAGCAAGATTCAACATAGGAGGATAGAGAAGCCAGCCCTCATGAGAGAGCGGCAGACAGAGAGGTCGAGGACGATAATTATATGCCTCCCTCCGAAGACGAGGCAAGCCTCGACGACGACGAATTTGTCATGCCGGAGGATCCCGTCGAACAAGAGCGTTTCAAGCACAGGCCTATGGCCACGGCGAGCAGCCTCAAGAAAAAATAGCAACAGCTTAGAGCTGATCAAGATTTGCTAGCCGACAGATGGACTGAAGTCCTTGCGGCCGAAGAGTATGAACTCGAACGCCCCTCCAAGAGCTACCCAAAGCGCAGGTTGCAACCCTAATTAGAGGAGGAAGCACCTAAACCTACATCACTAGCGCATGATGCGACCGACCGGCCACCCCGTGGCCGCGACAGAGAGGCTTCTCGGCCCTCCACTCAAGCCGCACCTCAGCGCCGCTCAAAATATACCAAGGCATGGGAAAATGCGCCAGACCTAGGAGATATATTGGAGGAAAAGGCAAGGCAAACAAGATCGATCTATGGATCACGTGGGCGCCCCACAGCACGAGACGGTACTCGTCACGCCGGATACAGTAAATCCGGTCGGGCCGCTCGTTTGAGATGCGTCGTGATATAGCCCAATACAGAGGCGCCGCACACCCACTATGCTTGACAGATGAAGTAATGGATCATCAAATCCCCGAGGGTTTCAAACCCGTGAACATCGAATCATACGATGGCACAACAGATCCTGCGGTATGGATCAAGGACTATCTCCTTCATATCCACATGGCCCGCGGTGATGACCTACACGCCATCAAATACCTCCCACTCAAGCTTAATGGACCAGCTCGGCATTGGCTTAACAGCTTGCCAGCAGAATCAATTGGTTGTTGGGAGGACCTGGAAGCCGCATTCCCCGACAATTTCTAGGGCACTTATGTGCGACCACCAGACGCCGATGACCTAAGCCACATAATTCAGTGGCCAGAGGAATCGGCCAGACAATTCTGGACACGGTTCCTAACCAAGAAAAATCAAATCGTCGACTATCCGGACGCAGAGGCCCTAGCAGCCTTCAAGCATAACATCCGCGACGAGTGGCTTGCACGGCACCTAGGACAGCAAAAGCCAAAATCTATGGTAGCCCTCACGACACTTATGACCCGCTTTTGCACGGGAGAAGGCAGCTGGCTAGCTCGCAGCAATAACATGACCAAGAGCCCTGGTAATTCGGATACCAAGGAGAGCAGTGGCAGGTCGTGTCGCAACAAGCAAAAGCACCGCATTAACGGCGACTATGCTAAGGATACGTCAGTTAATGCTGGATTCAAAGGCTCTAAACCCGGTCAACGGAAAAAGCCATTCAAAAGAAATACTCAGGGCCCGTCCAGTTTGGACCGAATACTCGACCGCTCATGCCAGATACATGGCACCTCCGAAAAACCAGCCAATCGCACCAAGAGGGATTGTTGGGTGTTCAAGCAGGCATGCAAGTTAAATGCCGAAAGCAGAGACAAGGGGATGCATAGCGATGACTAGGAGGAGCCCCGGCCGCCGAACAACAGTGGACAGAAAGGTTTTCCCCCACAAGTGCGGACGGTGAACATGATATACGCAACCCACGTCCCCAAGAGGGAGCAGAAGCGTGCGCTAAGGGACGTATACGCGATGGAGCCAGTCACCCCAAAGTTCAACCCATGGTCTTCTTGCCCGATCACTTTTGATCGAAGGAACCACCCCACTAGCATCCGTCATGGCGGAATCGCCGCATTGGTTCTAGACCCAATTAGTGACGGATTTCACCTCACTAGAGTCCTTATGGACAGCGGCAGCAGCCTGAACCTTCTTTACCAGGATGTAGTGCGGAAAATGGGCATCGATCCCTCCAATATTAAACCAACTAAAACAACCTTTAAAGGCGTCATACCAGGTGTAGAGGCCAACTATACAGGCTCAGTTACACTTGAAGTGGTCTTCGGATATCCGGATAATTTCCGAAGCGAGGAGTTAATCTTCGACATAGTCCCATTCCGCAGTGGCTATCACGCACTGCTCGGGCAAACCGCATTTGCTAAGTTCAATGTGGTGCCGCACTATGCATACCTCAAGCTCAAGATGCCAGGCCCTCGAGGAGTCATCACGGTCAATGGAAACACCGAATGCTCTCTCCGAACGGAGGAGCATACGGCGGCTATCGCAGCGGAAGTACAAAGCAGCCTCTCAAGGCAATTCTCCAGTCCAGCTATTAAACGTCTGGACACCGTCAAGCGCGCCCAGAGTAATCTACAACAAGACCGCATGGCACGTTCCGAGCAAGCGTAGCAATGCGGCCCCAACCCCAACCCTCACGAACTTGCGAAACCAGTGTTGCGCGTACATAACTACGCTCTGGAAATACCATGGGCAAAGGGGGAGGGGCACCATCACGGCACGCCCGAAACGTGGCTTAAACCGCACTAGGGGCTGTCGATTTCTTAATTTTCTCTTATTTTCAGGACTCCATTCTTCGGAAGGCTTGTCCGGCAGTACAATTGCCGCACAAACGATACAACCAGGGAAGCAGAAAGCTACGCCGCACTATGGAACACTAAGGTGGTCTCTATAATGAGTAGTATACCTGTTTCACATGCCATTCTGCAGCTCGCCCCTGGAAAGGACACGTTAAATAGTCCCATTGTTTGCTTATTGCACTATTTGTATCGTTCTGCTTTGATCGCAGCTTTTTTAAATAAACAATGCATAGCTTCCGTCTATTATTGCATTACTCTTTTTTACGAATATATGTTCATTAATGACATGTTGCACCTGTACACTTTGGTATGGCCAATACGCCAGGGGCTTAAGTACCCCACAATACGGTGTGAGAAGTCCGAACACTTTCACAAGTGCGGCACCCCGAACTTATAGCATTATATGCATCGGCTCCGAATCTTGTCTTGGGTCAATAGTTGGGTTTGCCCGGCTCCTATGTTTTCATACCTTACATTCTGTTATATCGGCTAAGGTAGCACTAGGAGAACTACTGCGATTGTGCCCCAATTAAGCTGGGCTAAGCACCTCAGTAGAGAAAGCTAAAACTGACCATCATGATGAGGTGAGAGCTGGTCGCTGTTCGAGAGGTTTTCGAGTCCCTAAAGACATATGCCGCTTAGAGCGAGGAGTCGGCTTTGTCCGGCCTAGGCGTGGATAGCGCCCCGAACTCGGTCTTCCGAACATTAGGGGCTTCGCCGAAATTTACAATTACAGAATTCTATGGCTAAGTGAGAGTGTTCAAGCATTATAGTCCGATTGCCTTGTTCGTTGTGTTGAGCGCCTCCCTCGAAGGACCCAAGAATGGGAAAAAGAGCGCTCATGTTTATCCCGAACACCCCAGCACTCGTGGCATGGGGGCAGAAGCTGACGACTCGCCATCTCTCAAATTTGATAAACGACCGCACAGAAGGTAATATTTTAAATTCAAAAGCGTTGCTTAGCGCATATGAACAAGTTTTCAGCGTACAGGATATGCGAGTTTACTCAAAAATTACATCTTTGGAGCATTCATCCGCTATAAGGCGGGCACCCTTCAGGATGCCCTCATAATACACTTCCGGGACGCGATGCTCCTTTCCCGGCGGCGGCCCATCCTTCACCAGCTTCTCCGCATCCATCTTGCCCCAGTGCACTTTAGCACGGGCAAGCGCCCTACGGGCACCTTCGATGCAGACCGAGTGCTTGATTACTTCAAGCCGTGGACATGCATCCACCAGCTGCCTCACCAGCCTGAAGTAGCTCCCAGGCAGAGCCTCTCCAGGCCAAAGCTGAACTACGAGGCCCTTTATGGCCTGTTCGGCCACCTTGTGCACCTCGACCATTTGCTTCAGCTGGTCTCTCAAAGGCACCAGGTGTCCGGCTTCAGCATACTGAGACCAGAACACCTTCTCCGTTGAGCTCCCCTCCTTGGCTTGGTAGTAGGCGGCGACATCAGACGCACTGCGGGGCAAATCTGCGAATGCTCCTGGAGAGCTCCAGACTCGGGTAAGTAACAAGTAATTCACTTTCACGTGCTTGATTTATCGCTTCAATTTCTTGGAGGGCTTTCTAGGCTTCGGCCTTGGCAGACTTCGCGCTTTCGAGGGCTGCCGCAAGTTCGGATGCTTGTGTCTTTGCGTCAAGCTCCAAACTCTCGTGTTTTTTCACGAGAGCCTGGATCTCTTTCTGCACCTCCTCCACCCGCGCCTCCTGCTTCCCTCTCTCTGTGCGCTCCGCGGCCGCTCTGTTTTCGGCCTCGGACAACGCTTGCTTAAGGGTTTCCACCTCGGTCGTGGCCCCTATAATAGCATGTTGATCCTGTCATTTTTTGCAACCACATCTTCTCTATATACATGCGCAAGGTATTACTTACCTTCCTTCTCCTCGAGTTGCCTCTTGGCATGGCCGAGCTCGTTCTCGGACTGCGCAAGGTTTTGCTTCAGCGTATCCACCTCCGCAGTCAGTGCGGCGGAGGCCAGCAGTGAAGCCTGTATACGCATATTGACTTGATTGTGTTAGACTCCTATGAATATTATTAGATCCTCTATTCGGCTAATCTTTCCGAACACCGAACAGAGCATCAGGGGCTACTGTCTATGCGGTAATATTTTTATTCTTTACTTACCTCAAAGCCTGTTAGAAGGCTGGCACAGGCTTCAGTCAGTCTGCTCTTGGCGGACTGAACCTTCTCGATCACCACACTCATAATAGTGTGGTGCTCCTCATTGATGGAGGCGCCTTTAAGCACCTCCAGCAAATTGTCTGGTGCCTCCGGTTGGACGGAGGTCACTGGCTCGGTAGGCTTGCTCCTCTTGGAAGGAGGCTGCCTACTGGAGCCCGGAACCGTTGAAGGTTCCAGCGCGGTGTCCGGCTCAAGGCCGGACTCGAGGCCCTTGGGGGTTTTATCCCCTTTGCGCTTGGAGTCCGGGAGGTCGCCTTGCGGCGCCTCCAGGACCACCTCCTCCTGGCTTGGAACCTGTTCCGACAGCACCCCGGCGTGGTCCGTAGGGTGGGGGGAGGTAGCGGGCGGAAGTGAATTCACGTCTGACGAATCCAGGGAGCCGCTCGACAACTCGTCGAGCTCAGCCTTGGGCGGACTACATAGTCATATTCGGCGTAAGGAGGAGCTGTGCAAGAAAGGAACACTGTGAATTGCTCTGGTGTCTGAATACTTACGATATCGCCAGGGGCTTGGCATTGTGCCGCCACTCCTCTTCGCCGTCGTCGGCGTTGGTGGAGTAGTCCAGAGGAGGGGTCTTCCCTTTCTTGGATCCTTCAGCCTCCCCAGTTGGGGCGGCCTTCCTTTTATTCCCTCCCCCCACTGGAGGGGGAGAGGTCTCTTCTTCCTCCTCCTCGTCTTCACGGGAGGAGTGCGCCTTGTAGTCGTCGGATGATGAATCCGACACCTCCTGGCGCCGGGCACTCTTTCGAGTCCCTGTGGCCTTCTTCTTGGCCTTCTTCTCCGGCACCACATAGGGTGCCGGAACCAGCAGCTTCGCCAAGCGAGCGTCCGCTGGGCCTTCGGGCAAAGGAGCCGCACAGTTGATCTGTCCGGACATCTCCTGCCAATCCTATAAAAGGTAAGGGAGCTTAGATCCCGCATGGAGTCAAACTATGAAAAACTAATACACTGTAAAAGGTAAAAATAGCTTACCGCACGAGCGCGACGCTGCGTGCTGAATCCGCGATCGTCGGTAGCGGATGCGGGGGCCTCGGCGCCCTTGAAAAGCACGTTCCAGGCATCTTCGTATGTCTTGTCGAAGAGCCTGCTCAGAGTTCAGTGCTGCGTCGGGTCGAACTCCCACAGGTTGAAAGCCCGTTGTTGACACGGGAGGATCCGGCGGATGAGCATAACCTGGACTACGTTGACAAGTTTGAGCTTCTTGTCCACCAGGGTTTGGACGCATGTTTGGAGTCCGGTCAGCTCTCCTTCTTTACCCCACGACAGGCCCGTCTCTTTCCAGGAGGTGAGCCGCGTAGGGGGTCCGGATCAGAACTCGGGGGCTGCGACCCATTCAGGGTCGCGCGGCTCGGTGATGTAAAACCACCCCGATTGCCACCCCTTTAGGGACTCCACGAAGGAGCCCTCGAGCCATAGGACGTTGGGCATCTTGCCCACCATGGCGCCTCCGCACTCCTCCTGGGTGCCGCGCACCACCTTCGACTTGACATTGAAAGTCTTGAGCCATAGGCCGAAATGGGGGCGGATGTAGAAGAAAGCCTCGCACACGACGATAACCTCCGAGATATTCAGGACAAAGTTCGGGGCCAGATCGTGGAAATCCAGGCCATAGTAGAACATGAGCCCCCGGACAAATGGGTGGAGAGGGAAGCCCAGTCCGCGGAGGAAATGGGGGAGGAACACCACCCTCTCATGGAGTCTAGGGGCGGGGATGAGCTGCCCCTCTTCGGGAAGCCGGTGCGCAATGTCGTTAGACAAGTATCCAGCCTTCCTCAGTTTTTTTATGTGTCCCTCCGTGACGGAGGAGACCATCCACTTGCCTCTCACCCCGGACATGACTGGAGAAGGTTGAGGTGGGGTGTGCGGACTTGGGCGCTGGAGCTCGAGTGCGCGGAAATGGATAGGCAAAGGAGGAAGAAGGCGTGGATGAAAAGGTGGATCCTTATCCCCTTATATGGGTAGACGCGACTATGCGTCCCCACCAGCCTGGTAAAACTCGCTTATCTCCCGAGCGCCGTAATCAATGGTGCGGTTGGGTTACCCACGCCCGTATTGATAAGAATCCCGGAATAAGGGGACACGATCTCTACTTTGACAAGACGCGCCAAGGAAACCGCCTCGCTAAACGTGCTGAGGTGGGATAGTAAAACGATTCGAATATAGACTTGGCCGTGGTGTGATGTCATGCTACGGAATACGTCAGCAGATTAGATTTGTGTAAATATTATTCTCTCTATGGCAATATGTGGAAACTTATTTTGCAGAGCCGGACACTACCTTTGTGTTCAAAATCTTCTATGAAGTACTTGGAGGAGGAACCCGCCTTGCAATGCCGAAGACAATCTGCGCGTCGGACTCGTCATCATTGAAGCCTGGTTCAGGGGCTACTGAGGGAGTCCCGGATTAGGGGGTGTCCGGATATCCGGACTATACCTTCGGCCGGACTCCTGGACTATCAAGATACAAGATTGAAGACTTCGTCCCGTGTCCAGAAGGGACTTTCCTTGGCGTGGAAGGCAAGCTTGGCGATACGGATATGTAGATCTCCTACCATTGTAACCGACTCTGTGTAACCCTAGCCCTCTCCGGTGTCTATATAAACCGGAGGGTCTTAGTCTGTAGGACGAACAACAATCATACCATAGGCTAGCTTCTAGGGTTTAGCCTCTCTGATCTCGTGGTAGATCTACTCTTGTACTACCCATATCATCAATATTAATCAAGCAGGACGTAGGGTTTTACCTCCATCAAGAGGGCCCGAATCCGGGTAAAACATCGTGTCCCCTGCCTCCTGTTACCATCCGGCCTAGACGCACAGTTCGGGACCCCCTACCCGAGATCCGCCGGTTTTGACACCGACAGTCGGTCTGGGCCGCTTCATCCAATAATACCGCCGAATCAAAGTATGACATGCTAGTAAGCAGTATAACTATTATTTCCCACAACTCTTTGTGTTCTACTCGTGCATATAACATCTACGCATAGACCTAGCTCTGACGCCACTATTGGGGAACACAGTATTTTAAAATTTTCCTACGATCACGCAAGATCTATCTAGGAGATGCATATCAATGAGAGGGGAGACTCTGTCTACGTACCTTCTAGACCGAAAGCGGAAGAGTTAAGTAACGCGGTTGATGTAGTCGAACGTCTTCGCGATCCAACCGATCAAGTACCGAACGCACGGCACCTCCACGATCTGCACACGTTCAGCTTGGTGACGTCCCTCGTAATCTTGATCCAGCTGACGCCGAGGGTGAGTTTCGTTGGCATGGTGGTGTGTTGACGGTGATGATGAAGCTACCAGCACAGGGCTTCTCCTAAGCACTACGACAATATGATCTAGGTGGAAAACTATGGAGGGGGTACCGCACACGGCTAAAGATCAACCTGTGTGTCTATGGGGTGCCCCCCTCCCCGTATATAAAGGAGGGGAGGAGGAGGGCCGGCCAAAAGGGGGGCGCCCAAGGGGGGGGGTGGGAATCCTACTCCTAGTAGGAGTAGGTTCCCCCCTTTCCTAGTCCTAGTAGGAGAAGAAGGAAGGAGAGGAAGACAAGAAGGAAAGGTGGGCCACCCCCCTATCCCTAGTCCAATTCGGTTTGGGCTAGGGGGGTGCACGCCACACCTTTGCCTTCCTCCTCTCTTCCACCACTAGGCTCATGAGGCCCAATAACTTCCCGGGAGAGGGGGGTTCCGGTAACCCCCGATACTCCAAAACTTATCCAAAAGAACGCGAACCATTCCGGTGTCCGAATGTAGCCTTCCAATATATGAATCTTTATGTCTCAACCATTTTTATTCTCCTCTTCATGTCGATCTCATCCGAGACTCTGAACAACCTTCGGTACATCAAATCACATAACCCATAATACATATCGTCATCGAACGTTAAGCGTGCAGACTCTACGGGTTCGAGAACTACGTAGACATGACCGAGACACATCTCTGGTCAATAACCAATAGCGGAACTTGGATGCTCATATTGGTTCCTACATATTCTACGATGATCTTTATCGGTCAAACCACATAACAACATATGTTGTTCCCTTTGTCATCGGTATGTTGCTTGCCCGAGATTCGATCATCGGTATCATCATACCTAGTTCAATCTCGTTACCGTCAAGTCTCTTTACTCGTTCCGTAATGCATCATCCCGCAACTAACTCATTAGTCACATTGCTTGCAAGTCTTATAGTGATGTGCATTACCGAGAGGGCCCAGAGATACCTCTCCGACAATCGGAGTGACAAATCCTAATCTTGATCTATGCGAACTCAACAAATACCATCGGAGACACCTGTAGAGCATCTTTATAATCACCCAGTTACGTTGTGACGTTTGATAAGACACTAAGTGTTCCTCCGATATTTGGGAGTTACATAATCTCATAGTCATAGGAACATGTATAAGTCATGAAGAAAGCAATAGCAATAAACTAAACGATCATAGTGCTAAGCTAATGGATGGGTCTTGTCCATCACATCATTCTCTAATGATGTGATCCCGTTCATCAAATGACAACACATGTCTATGGCTATGAAACTTAACCATCTTTGATTAACGAGCTAGTCTAGTAGGGGCATACTAGGGACACTCTGTTTGTCTATGTATTCACACATGTATTAAGTTTTTAGTTAATAAAATCTAGCATGAATAATAAACATTTATCATGATGTAAGGAAATATAAATAACAACTTTATTATTGCCTCTAGGGCATATTTCCTTCAAGTCCTGGGAAAAGAGAAGAATCAAAAGGAGGAAGAGAGGAAGAAGCCCGCCGTAATCCAGATTTGCGTGCATAACTTGTGCTTGGTCTACCACATAAGCCATGCCGACGTTGAGTGCGAGCATTTTAAGAACTTCCTCGAGGGCGGCAAAGTCAAATTTGTTTCTATAGACTTTACGAACGACAAAGAAGTCCTGCGTCGGATAGGCCTCATTGTAGGCGAGCCCTTCGACCTCCAAAGGAGTGTGCTGGTCTCCTGCCGCCAGCCTTCAATGCTGACCCTGGCAGCAACCATGGTTGATCCTTCGTACGGTAAACTGACGAAACCTCCGCCCAAGCTTCATCGTGCATGGCAATGGAATGTACAAGATATACACCACATGAATTACACTACAATGGATGCCTACCTTTGTTTCAGTATCTACAAGGGTTGGATGAAGAGCTAGAGCCAAGTGTGCGGTTCAAGCAAAGAAGTATCGGCCAAGAGGAAGAGGGGCAAGGACGAAGTCGAGCACATGGACGAGGAGTCCGAGTAAGGTAGCAGTGTCGTTGCTCATGGTGGTCGTAATGCAGTGTCTACTGGATTAGTTGCTTCGTTTAATTTCAGGGTGCTTAGTTTTATTTTAGGGGTGTGTTGTGTTGAGCCCCCAACAGAACTATGTTATGTTCCTTCTCATTACATCAATTCTTCAGTATGTACATCCTAGTACTTCTTATAGTTCATCTTGTAGTTGGTAGTACTACCACTAGTTTCTTCACACTATATACATACAATATATATGGCCAACATCATATAGCCAGCAGTTTAGTTGTCAAAGAATTTCAGGGTGCTTAGTTTTATTTGGGGGGTGTTGCTCTGGACACCATTATTGTGACTCAATGCCATGTTATAATGACATAAATACCTATGCCCATGATACGTCTCCAACGTATCTATAATTTTTGATTGTTCCATGCTATTATATTATCTGATTTGGATGTTTAATGGGCTTTAATATAACGTTTTATATTGTTTTTGGGACTAACCTACTAACCAAAGGCCCAGTGCAAATTGTTGTTTTTTTTGCCTATTTCAGTGTTTCGTAGAAAAGGAATATCAAAGGGAATCCAAACGGAATGAAACCTTCGGGAGAGTTATTTTTGGAACAAACATGATCCAGGACACTTGGAGTGGACGTCATGAAAGAAGCGAGGAAGCCACGAGGTAGGAGGGTGCGACCAGGGGGGTAGGCGCGCCCCCCACCCTCCTGGGCCCCTCGCAGCTCCACCGACGTACTTCTTCCTCCTATATATACCCATATACCCCAAAAACATCCAGGAGCACCACAAAACCCTATTTCCACCACCGCATCCTTCTGTACCCGTGAGATCCCATCTTGGGGCCTTTTTTGGCGCTCCGCCGAAGAGGAAATCGATCACGGAGGGCTTTTACATCAACACCATACCCTCTCCGATGATGTGTGAGTAGTTTACCATAGACCTTCGGGTCCGTAGTTATTAGGTACATGGCTTCTTCTCTCTCTTTGGATCTCAATACAAAGTTCTCCTCGATTCTCTTGGAGATCTATTCGAAGTAATTCTTTTTGCAGTGTGTTTGTCGAGATCCGATGAATTGTGGGTTTATGATCAAGATTATCTATGAACAATATTTGATTCTTCTCTGAATTCTTTTATGCATGATTTAATATCTTTGCAAGTATCTTCGAATTTTCAGTTTGGGTTTGCCTACTAGATTGATCTGTCTTGCAATGGGAGAAGTGTTTAGCTTTGGGTTCAATCTTGCGGTGTCCTTTCCCAGTGACAGTAGGGGCAGCAAGGCACATATTGTATTGTTGCCATCGAGGATAAAAAGATGGGGTTTATATCATATTGCTTGAGTTTATCCCTCTACATCATGTCATCTTGCCTAATGCCTTACTCTGTTCTTATGAACTTAATACTCTAGATGAATGCTGGATAGCGGTCGATGTGTGGAGTAATAGTAGTAGATGCAGAATCGTTTCGGTCTACATGTCACAAACGTGATGCCTATATACATGATCATGCCTAGATATTCTCATAACTATGCGCTTTTCTATCAATTGCTCGACAGTAATTTGTTCACCCACCGTAGAATTTGCTATCTTGAGAGAAGCCACTCGTGAAACCTATGGACCCCAGGTCTATCTTCCATCATATTATTTTCCTATTTACTTGCTATTTCCATAGTTGTTTATTTTGCAATCTTTATTTTCCAATCTATATAATAAAAATACCAAAAATATTTATCTTATTATCTCTATCAGATCTCACTTTCATAAGTGATCGTCAAGGGATTGCCAACCCCTTTATCGTGTTGGTTGCGAGGTTCTTGTTTGTTTCTGCAGGTAGTAGGGACTTGCGTGTTACCTCCTACTGGATTGATACCTTGGTTCTCAAAACTGAGGGAAATACTTAGGCTAGTTTGTTGCATCACCCTTTCCTCTTCAATGGGAAAACCAACGCAAGCTCAAGAGGTACCAAGAAGGATTTCTGGTGCCATTGCCGGGGATATCTACGCACAAGTCAAGACATACCAAGTACACATCACAAACTATTATCCCCCACATTACATTATTTGCCACTTTCCTCTTGTTTTCCTCTCCCCCACTTCACCCTTGCTGTTTTATTCCCCCTCTTTTCCATTCGCCTTTTTTGCTTGCTTCTTGTGTGCTTGCGTGTTGGATTGTTTGTCACGATGGCTCTAGATAATACTAAACTATGTGACTTGTCCAATACCAACAATAATGATTTTATTATCACTCCAATTGCTCCTCTTACCGACGCTGAATCTTGTGAAATTAATACTACTTTGCTGAATCTTGTCATGAAAGATCCGTTTTCTGGCCTTCCTAGTGAAGATGCCGCTACCCATCTAAACAACGTTGTTGATTTGTGTAATATGCAAAAGAAGAAATATGTGGATAATGATATTGTTAAATTGAAGCTATTTTCGTTTTCTCTTAGAGATCTTGGTAAAACTTGGTTTTCATCTTTGCCTAAAAATAGTATTGATTCATGGAATAAGTGCAAATATGCTTTTATCTCTAAGTATTTTCCTCCCACTAAGATCATCTCTCTTAGAAATGATATTATGAATTCTAAACAACTTGATCATGAGCATGTTGCACAATCTTGGGAGAGGATGAAATTAATGATACGTAATTGCCCTACTCATGTATTAAACTGATGGATGATCATACAAAAAATTTATGCTGGATGGAATTTTGCTTCTGGAAATCTTTTAGATTCGGCTGCGGATGGCACTTTTATGGAAATAACTTTAGGAGAAGCTACTAAACTCCTAGATAATATTATGGCTAATTATACTCAATGGCACACCAAAAGATCTACTAGTAAAAAAGTTCATGCTATAGAAGGAATTAATGTTTTGAGTGGAAAGATGGATGAACTTATGAAATTGTTTGCTAATAAGAGTGTTTCTTCTGATCCTAATGACATGCCTTTGTCCACTTTGATTAAGAATAATAATGAATCTATGGATGTGAATTTTGTTGATAGAAACAATTTTTGTAACAATGCCTATAGAGAAAACTTTAATCCTAGTCTGTTTCCTAGTAATTCCTCTAATAATTATGTTAACTCCTACAACAACTCTTATGGAAATTTTGATAAGATGCCCTCTTATTTTGAGACTACTGTTAAAGAATTTATGATTTCGCAAAAGAATTTCAATGCTTTGCTTGAAGAAAAATTGCCTAAGATTGATGAGTTGGCTAGGAACGTGGATAGAATTTCTCTTGATGTTGATTCTTTTAAACTTAGATCTATTCCACCTAAGCATGATATCAATGAGTCTCTCAAAGCCATGAGAATTTCCATTGATGAGTGCAAAGAAAGAACCGCTAGGATGCGTGCTAAAAAGGATTGACTTATTAAAGCATGTTCTTCTAGTTTTCATGATAATAAGGATGAAGATCTAAAAGTGATTGATGTGTCTCCTATTAAATCTTTGTTTTTAAATATGAATCTTGATAGTGATGGGACTCGAGATGAGTCAACTTTAGTTAAAAGGCGTCCCAATGATTCGGAGTTTTTAGATCTTAATGCAAAAATTAATAAAAGTGGGATTGAAGAGGTCAAAACTTTACATAGCAATGAATCCACTATTTTGAATTTCAAGGGATTTAATTATGATAATTGCTCTTTGATAGATTGTATTTCCTTGTTACAATCCGTTCTAAATTCTCCTCATGCTTATGATCAAAATAAAGCCTTTACCAAACATATCGTTGATGCTTTAATGCAATCTTATGAAGAAAATCTTGAATTAGAAGTTTCTATCCCTAGAGAACTTTATGATGAGTGGGAACCTACTATTAACATTAAAATTAACGATCATGAATGCTATGCTTTATGTGATTTGGGTGCTAGTGTTTCCACGATTCCAAAAACTTTGTGTGATGTGTTAGGTTTCCGTGAATTTGATGATTGTTCTTTAAATTTGCATCTTACGGATTCCACTATTAAGAAACCTATGGGAAGGATTAATGATGTTCTTATTGTTGAAAATAGGAATTATGTGCCCCTAGATTTCATGATATAGATTGCAATCCTACATGTCCTATTATTCTTGGCAGACCTTTCCTTAGTACGATTGGTGCAATTATTGATATGAAAGAAGTAAATATTAGATTCCAATTTCTGTTGAGGAAAGGTATGGAAAAGTTTCCTAGGAAGAAAATTAAATTACCTTATCAATCTATTACGAGATCCACTTAAGGATTGCATACCAAAGATGACAATACCTAGATCTATTCTTGTTTTTATGCCTAGCTAGGGGCGTTAAACGATAGCACTTGTTGGGAGGCAACCCAATTTTATTTTTGTTTCTTGTTTTTTGTTACTATTTAGTAATAAATAATTTATCTATCTTCTGTTTAGATGTGATTTTATGTTTCTAATTAGTTTTTGTGCCAAGTAGAACCTTTGGGAGGACTTGGGGGAAGTCTTTGCGATCTTGCTGTAAAAAACAGAAACTTTAGCGCTCACGAGATTTGCTTCCAGTTTTAACTGGATAGTGCGATTAGGTTGATTATTTTTGAAGATGATTAATAGAAAAATTCCTCACTCCACCAATTTATTTCAGAATTTTTTGGGGTTACAGAAGTATTTGAAACCTACAGATTACTATAGACTGTTCTGTTTTTGACAGATAATGTTTTTTGTGTGTTGTTTGCTTATTTTGATGAATCTATGGCTAGTATCGGGGGGTATGAACCATACAGAAGTTGGAATACAGTAGGTTTAACAACAATATAAATAAAGAATGAGTTCATTATAGTACCTTGAAGTGGTGGTCCGTTTTCTTATACTAACGGAGCTCATGAGATTTTCGGTTGAGTTTTGTGTTGTGAAGTTTCCAAGTTTTAGGTAAAGATTTGATGGATTTTGGAACAAGGAGTGCCAAGAGCCTATGTTTGGGGATGCCCAAGGCACCCCAAGGTAAAATTCAAGTACAACCAAAATCCTAAGCTTGGGGATGCCCCGGAAGGCATCCCCTCTTTCGTCTTCGTCCATCGGTAACTTTACTTGATGCTATATTTTTATTCACCACATGATATGTGTTTTGCTTGGAGCGTCTTGTATGATTTGAGTCTTTGCTTTTTAGTCTACCACAATCATCCTTTCTGTACACATATTTTGGAGAGAGACACATGAAACAGAATTTATTAGAATACTCTATGTGCTTCACTTATATATTTTGAGCTAGATAATTTTGCTCTAGTGCTTCACTTATATCTTTAAGGGCACGGTGGTGGTTTTATTTTATAGAAAATATTGATCTCTCATGCTTCACTTATATTATTTTGAGAGTCTTTTAGAATAGCATGGTAATTTTCTTTGGCTATAAAATTAGTCCTAATATGATAGGCATCCAAGATGGGTATAATAAAAACTTTCATAAAAAGTGCATTGAATACTATGAGAAGTTTGATACTTGATGATTGTTTTGAGATATGAAAATGGTGATATTAGAGTCATGCTAGTTGAGTAGTTGTGAATTTGAGAAATACTTTTTCTAAAGTGTGTGATTCCCGTAGCATGCACGTATGGTGTACCGTTATGTGATGAAGTCGGAGCATGATTTATTTATTGATTTTCTTCCTTATGAGTGGCGGTCGGGGACGAGCGATGGTCTTTTCCTACCAATCTATCCCCCTAGGAGCATGCGGTAGTACTTTGTTTCGATAACTAATAGATTTTTGCAGTAAATATGCAAGGTCTTTATGACTAATGTTGAGTCCATGGATTATACACACTCTCACCCTTCCACCATTGCTAGCCTCTCTAGTACCGCGCAACTTTCACCAGTACCATAAACCCACCATATACCTTCCTCAAAATAGCCACCATACCTACCTATTATGGCATTTCCATAGCCATTCCGAGATATATTGCCATGCAACTTTCCACCATTCTGTTTGTTATGACACGCTTCATCATTGTGATATTACTTTGCATGATCATGTAGTTGACATCGTATTTGTGGAAAATTCACCCTTATAATTCTATCATACATGTCACTCTTGATTCATTGCACATCCTGGTACACCAATGGAGGCATTCACATAGAGTCATATTTTGTTCTAAGTATCGAGTTGTAATTTTTTGCGTTGTATGTAAATAAAAGTGTGATGATCATCATTATTAGAGCATTGTCCCATGTGAGGAAAGAATGATGGAGACTATGATTCCCCCACAAGTCGGGATGAGACTCCGGACGAAAAGAAAAGAATAAAAAAAAGAGTCCATAAAAAAAATATAAAAAGGCCCAAATAAAAAAATGAGAGACAAAGAGAGAAGGGACAATGTTACTATCCTTTTACCACACTTGTGCTTCAAAGTACTACCATGATCTTCATGATAGAGAGTCTCCTATGTTATCACTTTCATATACTAGTGGGAATTTTACATTTTAGAACTTGGCTTGTACATTCCAATGATGGGCTACCTCAAAATGCCCTAGGTCTTCGTCAGCAAGCGAGTTCGATGCACACCCACTTAGTTTCTTTTGTTGAGCTTTCATACACTTATAGCTCTAGTGCATCCGTTGCATGGCAATCCCTACTCACTCACATTGATATCTATTGATGGGCATCTCCATAGCCCATGGATACGCCTAGTAGATGTGAGACTATATTCTCCTTTTTGTCTTCTCTACAACCACCATTCTATTCCACCTATAGTGCTATATCCATGGCTCACGCTCATGTATTGCGTGAAGATTGAAAAAGTTTGAGAACATCAAAATTATGAAATGATTGCTTGGCTTGTCATCGGTGTTGTGCATGATTAAATACTTTGTGTGATGAAGATAGAGCATAGCCAGACTATATGATTTTGTAGGGATAACTTTCTTTGGCCATGTTATTTTGACAAGACATGATTGCTTTGTTAGTATGCTTGAAGTATTATTATTTTTATGTCAATATTAAACTTTTTTCTTGAATCTTTCGGATCTGAATATTCATGCCAAAATAATGAAAATTATATTTAGAATTATGCTAGGTAGCATTCCACATCAAAAATTCTGTTTTTGTCATTTACCTACACGAGGATGAGCAGGAATTAAGCTTGGGGATGCTTGATACGTCTCCAAAGTATCTATAATTTTTGATTGTTCCATGCTATTATATTATCTGTTTTCGATGTTTAATGGGCTTTAATATACCTTTTTATATTATTTTTGGGACTAACCTACTAGCCAAAGGCCCAGCGCAAATTGCTGTTTTTTGCCTATTTCAGTGTTTCGCAGAAAAGGAATATCAAATGGAATGAAACCTTCGGGAGAGTTATTTTTGGAACAAATGTTATCCAGGAGACATGGAGTGGACGTCAAGAAAGAATCAAGGAGGCCACGAGGCAGGAGGGCGTACCCAGGGGTGTCGGCGCACCCCCACCCTCATGGGCTCCTCGCAACTCCACCGACGTACTTATTCCTCCTATATATACCCATATACAATGAAAACATCCAAGAGCACCATGAAACCATATTTCCACCGCCGCAACCTTCTATACCTGTGAGATCCCATCTTGGGGCTTTTCCGGCGCTCCGCCGGAGGGGGAATCGATCACGGAGGGCTTCTACATGAACACCATAGCTACTCCGATGATGTCTGAGTAGTTTACCACAGACCTTCGGGTCCATAGTTATTAGCTACATGGCTTCTTCTCTCTCTTTGGATCTCAATACAAAGTTCTCCTCAATTCTCTTGGAGATCTATTCAATGTAATTCTTTTTGCGGTGTGTTTGTCGAGATTCGATGAATTGTGGGTTTATGATCAAGATTATCTATGAACAATATTTGATTCTTCTCTGAATTCTTTTATGCATGATTTAATATCTTTGCAAGTCTCTTCGAATTATCAGTTTGGTTTGGCCTACTAGATTGATCTTTCTTGCAATGGGAGAAGTGCTTAGCTTTGGGTTCAATCTTGTGGTGTCCTTTCCCAGTGACAGCAGGGGCAGCAAGGCACGTATTGTATTGTTGCCATCGAGGATAAAAAGATGGGTTTTATATCATATTGCTTGAGTTTATCCCTCTACATCATGTCATCTTGCCTAATGTGTTACTCTGTTCTTATGAACTTAATACTCTACAAGCATGCTGGATAGCGGTCGATGTCTGGAGTAATAGTAGTAGAGGCGGAATCATTTCGGTCTACTTGTCGCGGACATGATGCCTATATATGATCGTGCCTATATATTCTCATAACTATGCGCTTTTCTATCAATTGCTCGACAGTAATTTGTTCACTCACCACAGAATTTTCTATCTTGAGAGACGTCACTAGTGAAACCTATGGCCCCCGGGTCTATCTTCCATCATATTATTTTCCTATTTACTTGCTATTTCCATAGTTGTTTATTTTATAATGTTTATTTTCCAATCTATATAATAAAAATACCAAAAATATTTATCCTATTATCTCTATCAGATCTCACTTTCGTAAGTGACCATGAAGGGATTGAGAACCCCGTTATCACGTTGGTTGTGAGGTTCTTGTTTGTTTGTGCAGGTACTACGGACTTTTGTGTTACCTCCTACTAGATTGATACCTTGGTTCTCAAAACTGAGGGAAATAATTACGCTACTTTGCTGCATCACCCTTTCCTCTTCAAGGGAAAAACCAACGCAAGATCAAGAGGTAGCAGACCAACATGCCAGCTCTCCCTCTATCTCACTACAGTACAATAAAGTTTGGGGCCTACTTGATCCCAACAACATTCTTATTTTCCTGGAAAATTATTCTCTTAGTTACTCCTGACAAGTGGGGCCACATTTATCATTGTGAGAATCGGCTTATTTTTGTCATATAACATGGTCAACGGGTTTGACGTGAAAATAACAACGTCTAATGGCATTTTTGAGCAAACATCTAACGGAACGATGGCATTTTGGAGATATCTAATTGCATTTTTGAGCAATCATCTCACGAATTGATGGCATTTTTGAGTAGTTGTAACTTCTAATGGCAAAACTGAGTAGTGATACACAACTAGTGGCATAAATAATAAGAACCCCATAATTGCACGTACTAGCTTTTTTAATAGTACTATATGCATAATTTGGCGACGAGCACTATCTATATGTACCACCTTTTTTCTTTAATTTCATCTTGTTAGGTTTGCTCCAATGCGTAATCCATCAATACTACTACTGTACAAAAGTATAAATTTTTTTAAAGGATAGAGGACGGGTAGTCTTGCTTGGTCGGTTTCACGAGAGGCGAGGGCCTTTGGGATTTGACAGCTCATTACTGCTAGAAGGCGGGGCCTCGTGATTTGACTGCTCGTATAAATGTTGCCGATGACCCGAGGAGGATCAAAGAACTGTGCGGTATGCTCAAGTTTTCTAGTGGAGTACGAGTACGCTGGAGGAGCACGAAACACGGCAGTCGACTGCCATATGGCGATAAAAATGATCTAATTTGCTTGTCATTGATCCCACGGCACTTAGCATTGTTCTATTCATGCCTCGCAGAGAACATGACGCGTGCGGCGAAACACCTGAGACATAAGAAGAAACATCTTCGCTTCATGCATGTACTACCAGTGTGCCTGAGAGAGGACGAGTACATTCTTCTGGAACCAGTAGCACATCACTGTGATCAATCCACACAAGGAGGACGCGACAACGACTTCACATGTGCCACATGACTTCATGAACTGAAAGAGAGACACTGTGTAGCATTCCACTGGAATTCTAATTTATGTGTTTTGCACATACTGGAAGTACTAGTAAGGTACACATGCATTGCACACATCAGATTTAGCAACCAAATTATGAATAAATACCACACTATAGCATGTAAGCTTTGAGTCATATATGCATGATGTAGATGTTTGTTTAATTCTTATAGTTCATCTCATTCAAAATCAATTAGTGAGGTATAGATTGATCAATTATAGTTCATCTCAACCAAATTTAGGGCCTCTTTGATTCATAGGATTTCCAAAACGCGGGAATAGGAAAAACAAGGGATTAGAGTGGAATGTCGTCTTGAATCCTATAGGATCGTACGAGTGTTTGATTGTGCATACAAAAAAACGTAGGATTCTTTCAAAGTTTCCTATGAAATCTAGTGCAAATGAATCCTATGGAAAAATTCCTATGGTTTGCAATCCTACGAATCAAACAACCAAGATAGGGAAAATAACTAAGGATTAGAATCCTCCAAAATTCCTTTGAGAATCCTTTGAATCAAAGAATCCCTTAATCTATGTTATGATTCATGGAATTGTGCGTTCTAAAGCATATAGTAAAAACAATTAATGGCAATTCGACTAGAAAAAAAGTTTGGGCAGTTATGATAGGAAAGATTCTAGAACAAAGGAGAAGCACTTGTGTTTTGAGGTTTGTGCATTATGCTTAAGTTCAACCATGGAGTCTGCTAGATTGTACATGTGGAAAAATCTGGTGGGGGGCTAGAAGTTGATGCGAGGGGCCAAGTGGAGGGAGACTATGAAGGAGTGCACACATGCGAGATCGATATTTAAAGAGAGGGGGCGTGAACGTGCGCTCTTGCACGCAGTGGTGGAGCCATGAAAAATAAATGAGCTAGGGGGGCAAGCATTGCTAATCCTTTACGAGGAGGGCTAATTCATCAACTTAAACCATTTTACCAGCAATTGATCTAATGATCACATTCATATTAGCCTCAATATATAGAGATGTTAGGGGGGGGCAGGGCCCTTGCTGCCCCTGTCTTCGCCCCTGTGCGCGCGTCTCAGAGATGAAGCAGAAGGCATGGATGATGAGAGGGGAACGGTGGATATATAATTAATGTGGGTGTATTAGCTATGTAATCCTATATAGTGAGGTATAGATTGATCGATGTGTATGTGGGAAAGAGGGTGAGACCTCACTATATATATCGATTGATTTGTTTGTGTGGAAAACTGGGAAAGACCTAGCTATATATACACACACATAGAGGAACATCGATCATTGCGCATGCACGTGAGAGATAAAGAATGCCCGATATGATGAAGAGGGGGAGGTGTGTGTGTGCATGCATGGGAGACCGACCTAAAGAAAAAGATTGCATGTGTGCGATTGATAATGACGAGTGGTAGTGTGTGTGCATGCATGCACGAGAGAAAGTTAGTGGTACAATTATAAAGAGAAGACGACTGTGTGGGTGCAAAAGACTAGGTGAGGTCATAATCAATGTAAAGTTGAATTCAAATATTTGAATAAGAGATTGTGATGTTTGAAACCCATGCATTGTGACGCCCGGATAGTTAAGCTATAGTAACCCACTGCTAATGATGCCACGCCTCCTTGATTACTGTTGCTAATCTTGTGTTATTTCGAAACCGATTCAAAATCAAGCAGACAATAAAAAATTTCAAATTTTAAAACTAAAATGTTTGGAGTGAACCAAATATTGCATAGGTGATTATGGTGGTGAAACCAAACTTTATGAAATTCTTAACTACACTAAAATGATTTAAATAGTAGAAAACCTAATTATTTAAATGCCTTTACTAATTAATAAAATATCAAACTAAATTTTTGGGGACTAGACCTTTTTGTGACAGCGGACTAAACTGAAATATTAAATTAGAGGCTAAAGTACATATTTTACAGACACTAAATTAATAGGAAATAAAGACAAAACAGAAAAGAATAGAAGAAAATGCAAAATGAAAAATAAAATTAAAGAAAAATGAACAAACAAACAAAAAACACAACCCCCCCCCTCGCTGGGCCAAGTAGCCCAGCTGGCCTGCCATACCAGGTTGGCCCAACCCCCTCCCCCCCACTACTAACTCCCCCTGGCACCGAAACCCTAGGCCCGATCCCCACTCTACCCTTCGCTCCTCTTTCTCCCCCTCGATCGTATCGGGATCGGGGCACTTGGCCCCGTTGCCGCGCCCTACCGGCCCGACGCCGGCGCCTCTCGCCGTAATCAATGTCGCCTCACCGACCGCCTCCTCGATGGCCACCATCAACCCTCGCCGCTCCCCGGTGCTGCTCGCCGTCTCTGGCACCGCCAAACCGCATCACCCTCCGCCTCGACCTCATCGCTGCCTCCTCGCCTCTCCCCTCGGCGGCTCCAACAAGCCACGCCGCCCCCTCTTGTCAACGCATGTGAGCGCCCCCCTATCGCTCCCTTCCCCACCTCTGCCCGTGTCGGTCGCGCCACACACTCCCCACGCCAGTGCTGCAGGCTTACGGCCGCGCCCCGCATCACCCGCTCGCCGCCGACCCCGCGCTCGCCATGTCGCTGGCCCCTCCCACTGGCCGTCCATGCTCGCTGTCGGCTGCCTCCCACGCCCCATGCTCACCGTCACCACCGCTCACCACTGCGCCCGCGGCCGCAGCCCACCCACGCCCGACCTCGGCAAACACCATGTCGTGGCTGCGCCGGCTCCGCCCACTGCTGCCGCGACTCACCCCCACCGCACCTCGCCTGGTCGCCCTCATTGCTATACACTTGCCGCCAGCCCTCTATGCCTTGCCGCTGCCAGACCTGCACTCCCGCTCGGCCTCCATGCGCTTGCCGTTGCCGCTGCCGACCGCGTCGCCTGCCGCCGCTACCGACCGCGTCACCCGCCGCCGCTACTGCCTTGCTCACCGCGCAGCTGCTCTCGCTCGCCGTGTGTCGCGCGTACCTCGCCTCCGTGAGCCCTGCTCGACATGCAGCCCCCTGCACCCCCCTTCTTCACCGCTCCGACACCGCTGGACTCCCTATGTGCTCCGTACGGCCGCCGCCGCAGCACCCCCCCCCCTCGGCCACCGTACCTCCCGCTCACCGGACGGGTCACAGCCTACGACCGGGCACTTGGCTGCCGGCACCACGCCCCGCGGCTGGCTGGGCAAGCACCCTATCGGGCTAGCGCCTAGCGCCCATCGCCTGCTCGCCCGCACCAACACCCGTTAACGCCTAGCGCCCGCACGCCCGCACCCACATCCGTTAACGCCCTACACCCAATAAGGCCCCCGGCCCAATGATAGCTGGGGCCCACCCAGAACGATTTAAAAAATATATAATAAAAATAATTCATTCATTAATTAATAAGTTAATTATTCATGCTTAACTAATCTAATTAAAATGAATTAACCTAATCACTTAGTTAGTCTAATTAATAGGTTTAGTTAGTCCGAGACAATGGCGAATGGGTCCCACACGTCTGTTTGACTAGGTCAACTAACTAGTTGATTGTTGACATCACCCTGACATCATGATGACGTCATAATTAAATTTTCTAATTAAATTAATTTTGTTAATTCTAAAAATGAGTTATATTTTAAAAATTAATATAAAATAATCCGTAACTCGGATGAAAATACTTTGTACATGAAAGTTGCTCAGAACGACGAGACAAATCCGCATACGCAGCCTATTCGTTGGCCACACATTCCTAGCATAGCGAACATGCAACTTTCCCGCTCCGGTTCATATATCCAAAAACACGAAACGCTGGGGATACTTTCCCATATGTTTTCCCCCTTCACCGGTATCACCTTCTACTATGTTAGGGCAAACCAAGCACTGCTCATTGTCATGTCATGCATCGATATGCATCTGTTTGCATTGTATTCATTGTTTCTTTCCCCTCTTCTCTCCCGTAGACAACGAGACTGACGCAGTTGCTGGTGCCCCGGTCGACTACGTTGTTGACGACCCCTGCTTGCCAGAGCAACCAGGCAAGCCTCCCTGGATCAACCTGATATCGCCTATTCCTTCTCTCTACTGATTGCATTAGAGTAGTGTAGCATGTTACTACTTTCCGTTAATCCTATTCTGATGCATACCCTGTCTTTTCTACTACTATTGTTACCTTTACCTGCAATCCTAAATGCTTAGTATAGGATGCTAGTATTCCATCAGTGGCCCTACATTCTTGTCCATCTGCCATGCTATACTATTGGGCCGTGATCGCTCGGGAGGTGATCATGGGTATATACTATACATATTACACATGATACATATGGTGACTAAAGTCGGGTCGGCTCATAGAGTACCCGCAAGTGACTCGGATATGGGGGCTAAAGGGGCAGGTGGTTCCATCCAGGTAGTGGTGGGCCTAGGTTCCCAACGGCCCCCAACTGTTCCTTTGTGGCAGAGCGGCAGGGCAGGTTGATACCACCTAGGAGAGAGGTGGACCTAGCCCTGGTCGGTGTCCGCGGTTACTTCAAAATAACACGCTTAACGAGATCTTGGTATTTGATCTGAGTCTGGCCACTGGCCTATACACACAAACCAACTACGCGGGAATAGTTATGGGCACTCGACATGGTGGTATCAACCGAAGCCTTCTTGACGTCTGCGACTGAGCGGCGCGCGCCGCATTGGACTGGAACGCCTGCTCTTGTATTAGGGAGGCTAGGTCTGCTTACCAGCCTCGTTCGCAACGTGTAGGTGTGCAATGGGCGACGGGCCCAGACCCCTGCGCCATAGGATTTTAACCGGCGTGCTGACCTCTCTGTTGTGCCTAGGTTGGGTTGCGACGTGTTGATCTTTCGAGGCCGGGCATGACCCAGGAAAGTGTGTCCGGCCAAAGGGGATTGAGCATGTTGGGAAGTGTGGTGCACCCCTGTAGGGATGTTTATCTATTCGAATAGCTGTGTCCCTCGGTAAAAGGACGACCCGGAGTTGTAGCTTGACCTTATGACAACTAGAACTAGACACTTAATAAAACACACCCTTCCAAGTGCCAGATACAACCTGGTGATCGCTCTCTAACAGGGCGATGAGGAGAGGATCGCCGGGTAGGATTATGCTATGCGATGATACTTGGTTAACTTACCATCTACTCTCTTCTACTTCTTCAAGATGGAGGTTGCCAGAAGCGTAGTCTTTGATAGGACTAGCTATCTCCCTCTTATTCTGGCATTATGTAGTTCAGTCCACATATACTACCCCTTTCATTGATACCAATGCATATGTAGCGTAGCTCCTTGCTTGCGAGTACTTTGGATGAGTGCTCATGGTTGCTTTGCTCCCCCTTTCCCCCCTTTTTCTATACCTGGTTGTGGCAACCAGATGTTGGAGCCCAAGAGCCAGATGTCACTATCGATGATGACTCCTACTACATTGGAGGTGCCTATTACTATGTGCAGGCCGCCGCCGACGACCAGGAGTAGTTTAGGAGGATCCCAGGCAGGAGGCTTGCGCCTCTTTCAATCTGTATCCCAGTTTGTGTAGCCATCTTATGGCAACTTGTTGAACTTATGTCTGGACTCAGATATTGTTGCTTCCGCTAACTAATCTATGATCAAGCTCTTGTATTCGAGCGCTCGAGGCCCCTGGCTTGTAATATGATGCTTGTATGACTTATTTTAGTTTTAGAGTTGTGTTGTGATATCTTCCCGTGAGTCCCTGATCTTGATCGTACATGTTTGCGTGTATGATTATTGTACGATTGAATCGGGGGCGTCACAAGTTGGTATCAGAGCCGACTACCTGTAGGAATCCCCTTCGACACTCCTTGGCTGAAGTTGAGTCTAGTCGATGAAAACTATTTTACTAACATGGCTGTGCGGCCCATGGGACCACGTCGCCATTGCATGGAATTAGGATCTTTTATTCCTCGTCTGTACTCTGGGACTCTAATCTCTCTTCTATTCGGGTTAAAATGAATTTACTAATTCTAACTCCAGGTTCTCATACCCACTTCCTCCCGAAGAGCCCCTCACTCCAGATGCTTGCTTGGTGCACCGAAGGATTCCGAAGATACTCTCAGAAGTTCTCTTGAGACTCTATGCCCTTCTCTTTTGCAATCCCGTACTACCGATATATCCCTATGGATAAATACATACACCTGAAAATTGGTTGCTGCTCGGGGATTTTAATTTCTTGAGGTCAATGGATAACAAAAACTTACCTGGTGGTGATTTGAATGACATGTTCATCTTCAATGAGATAATTGGACACTTGGGCCTCTTGGAGCTACCCATCAAAGGTAGATCTTACACATGGTCAAACATGTAGGATAACCCACTTCTTGAGCAGCTAGACTGGTTCTTCACCTCTGTTGACTGGATATCTGACTATCCCATGACTGAGGTGCTACATCTTGCCAAAACTGCATCTGACCATGTGCCTTGTCTGGTTACAATTAAAACTACTATTCCCAAGTCTAACATTATTAGGTTTGAGAATTATTGGCTTGAGCTAGAGGGTTTTATGGACTGTGTTAATTCTTCATGGCAACAACAATCCAAGAAGGGACATATTACTACTAGGATAGCTGATAAATTTAAGTCCTTGCGAATGTGTCTTATGAGATGGCAAAATAATATCTCTAAACTGAAAACCCTGGTCTGTAAATGTAATAATGTTATTCTACTCTTGGATGAGCTTGAGGAATATAGACCACTCTATAGACATGAATCCAATTTCAGAAAAGTGGTTAAAGCTCATGTGGAGAAGTTGCTTCACCTCCAATGTCTTTATTGGGGAAAAAATCCATTTTAAACCTTGAACTTGTAGAGGTTCGGCGAATCAAACCCTAAAGTCGAAATCCCTGCCGTTTGCACCCTGAACTATGCAATCCCAGTCTAAATCAAACCTTCGCAAAAAGTGAACCGGGATTTGTCTGATGGGCCAGCCCATTTGTTTTTTCTCTCAAAAAAAGTTGGCTTTATTCTTCTGTCACACAGGCGGAAAACTGGCGACCGTCAGAGGAACTTGCTGTAGCGCGAGCCTGTAAGGCTAAAAAAATGAAAGCTAAGCCAAGTATCGAACACATGATCTGCAACTGCACATACGCTGGTACTTCCATTTGAGCTACCGACTTAATCTATTCAAATAGCAACACAAAAGAATATACACTTAAAGAAAGCAACACAAAACTATATGAATCAACACCATATTCGAATATTTTTGAAAATTTCAAACGAAAAAGTGTTTTGATTCTTTTTGAGTGTTTATGAAAAGCGACTACTTTTCAAATTTGTGAACAAATTTACAATACTAAATTTGGAGAATTCAAACAAACTTTTTGAACATGCACATTTTTTAAAACACCCAAAAAATTAGGAAAATGAAAAAATAAAACTCGCAAACAATTTTGAAACGGGAACATTTTTGAACTCTTGATTTTTATTGAAAACACGGACATCTTTAGAAATTTGTGAAATATAGGAATATTTTTTGGAACTCTAGAAAAAATTAGAACACACGAACATTTTTTAATTTTGTGGTTTTTTTAAACGGAACCAATTTCTTTAAAAATTTGTCAAAATATGAAAAAAACATTCTAAACAATTTTTCAAAATAAGGAACATGTTTTTAAATTCCCAAACAATTTTATAATCTGGTTCATGAACAACTTTATATTCTTTCCAGAATCTGGTTCATGAGGTTCTTATTTGTGCGCTTATCTGCAAATATGCAACTTCATGAATTTAAGAAAAAAAGAAGCAAGTGGACACAAAAGATGTGGTGGTAGCTTCCGTCTACCCTATAGCTTTTTTTTAACATAAAAAACTAAAGCAGGGAGCAGGGAGTGCATCTAAGTTTTAATAAAGTATGAATAATTTCGACCATTGAACATTTTTTTAATATACAATTAACATTTTCTTAAATACACATTGAACATTTGTGTGATATATGCTAATCAATTTGTAAATACACAGTGAACATTACTGTGATATACGCTGAACAATTTAAAATACACAATGAGCATTACTTTGATGTGCGCTGGACAATTTGAAAATACATATTGAACATTTTTTCCCTATACGCTGAACATTTGTAAGTACATCATAAACATTTTCTTAAATATATGATGAACATTTTCATAATACATGATAAACTCTTGTATAATACACAAAAAAGAAGAAAGTAAAAATAAACAGAAGGAACACATATTGTTCGTCGTATTAAAGTATTATTAATGAAAAAATACACAATGAAACATTTCCTTATAATGTATTAATGAAAGAAAAAGGAAAATGAAAAACAAGAGAAATAAAATCGAAAGAAAAAGGCAGAAAGAAAGAAAGAACCAAAAAGAATAAACCTAAATGATAAAATAAAACAAAAGGTCAACAAAAGAAATGAACAGAAAAACAAAGCAGTGAACGGGCAGCGCGCGCTGCCGCGAAATGGGTTGGACCATCCGCGGGCGTAGCCACTGCTGTGGGCGGCAAATAGGTTCTACCACCAATCCCAGCCTTCATTTGCAATCCCTGTTTGGCAAACGACTACAGGGTTTGATTTAAACCGGGATTGCACAGTTTAGGGTGTAAACGACAGGGATTTGGACTTCAGGGTTTGATTCGCCGAAGCTCTACGAGTTTAAGGTTTAAAATAGACTTTTTCCCTATATTGTAAGGAAAGATGTACTATCAGGTACATAAAAGTAGGTGGTGAGAATACAAAGTTCTTCCATGCTATGGCTACTGAGAGACATAGAAGGAATTCTATTCCAGTTTAAAGTTGCCCAATTGGACTGTGGTCACTGAGCATTCACAAATGGAGGGTATTATCTGGAACTGTTTTAAAAACATATTGGGTTCTTCAAGGGGAATTGTCATGGGCTTTGACCTCCCCTCCCTCGTTACTCCAGTTGAGGGTTTAGATATCTTAACTAAACCTTTTGAGAAAGAGGAAATGGATAATGTTGTCAGGCATATGCCTCTGGATAAAGCCCCAAGTCCAGATGGGTTCAGTGGCTTCTTCTTTAAGAAATGCTGGCACATAATTTCTAAGGATTTTTATGAGCTGGCCCAGGCTTTCTTTGATGGTTATGCTCAGCTGGAAAATATCAATGACTCATACATCACTCTGGTCCCTAAAAAGCTCTCTCCTAAAGAGGTGGGTGATTTTAGGCCTATATCTTTAACTAGAATGGGTCTTAAATTCCTATCTAAGATGTCATCCAATAGGTTTCAAGAGGTGATTATGCAATGTGTTCACAAGAACCAGTATGGTTTCATAAAGAGCAGAACAATTCAGGATTGCATTGGATGGACTTTTGAGTATTTACACCAGTGTCATCAGTCAAAGAGACCAATTGTAATACTTAAACTGGATTTTGAGAAGGCTTTTGATTCTCTTGAACATGAGGCTATAGTGCAAATTTTGAGATGTAAGGGCTTCAATGAGAAGTGGATTCTTTGGATGAAGTAGCTATTATCCATAGGTACCTCCTCTATTCTGCTTAATGGAGTTCCTAGTAGGAAGTTCATCTGCAAAAAGGGTGTCAGGCAGGGTGACCCAGTCTTCCCCTCCTTTTTGTCCTAGCTGCTGATCTTTTAGACTATCATTAATGACATGTTTAGAAGAGGCATCCTTCACCTTCCCATACCTTGTCATGACCAAGATTACCCTGTCATTCAGTATGCTAATGATATACTGATTACTTTGCCTGCTGACAAGGATCAACTTGTAGCTCTAAAGGACATGCTGAAGGTCTTCTCTGTGTCCACTGGTCTTGATGTGAACTACCACAAATCCTTTATTATACCAATCAATGTGGATTCTGCTGTCATGACTGAATTAGCTGCTGCTTTTGGGTGTCAGATTGGAAAAATGCCTTTTACTTCCCTAGGGCTGCCTGTGGGGACTAGAAGGCCAAAAAATGGTTGATTTTATGCCATTGGTGGACTGCATGGAGAGAAGAATGACAACTAGCTCCTCTTTTCTTAAATCAAGGAGAAAGACTACAGTTTTTGAACTCTGCCTTGTCTTCTATGCCCATTTTTTCCTTTGCAGTTTGCCTGTTCCTACTGGAATCTTGAAACAACTGGAGAGAATTCAGAGGCAATTCCTCTGGAGGAAACATAGGGGTGAGCCTACTCCTTCTCTTGCTGCTTGGGACCTTATTTGTAGGCCAAAAAAGGGAGGTCTTGGTATTCTCAACCTTGGTGTTCAGAATGTAGCCCTGCTGCTCAAACATGCAACTAACTTTCTCAATAAGAAGGATCTTCCCTGGGTGTCTTTAATATGGGACTCTTACTATCATGGCAGAGTGCCTCAGGGAACATCTGATTGTGGCTCTTTCTGGTGGAAAGATATATGCAAGATTATGCAAAGCTATAGTGAATGTGCTTGGGTGCAGATAAATCAAGGTGACACTGCCCTTAGGTGGTCAGATAACCGACAGCTAGATCATCAGGTTTCTAACCTTCAATTCAGATTTCCCAGGCTGTTTTCGTATGTTAAGGATCCCTGGATCACTGTTAAAGAGTTTTATGACTCACCAGATGTGTTTCAACACTTCTATCTTCCACTGTCTAGTCAAGCTTTTGATGACCTAGCCACTCTCCAGTCTCTGATGGACGGCCATAGTAGAGCACCTGGGTCCAAGTATGCCTAGTTTTGGCATGACACTGCCAAGGGATACAAGCCAAAGATGTTCTACTCCCATACTTTCGCATCAGAGTCCTTTAACCCAGTTACCACTTGGATCTGGAAATCCTCTTGTACAATGAAAATTAAGGTTTTTGCTTGGATGCCTCATTATGGACAGATTAAACACTAAGGACATGGTGCCAAGGAGTCATTGGCATCTAGAGGATGGAGTCAATTTTGTTCTATGCCTTTGCAGGCTAGGGAAACAAGAGATCATCTATTCTTCAGTTGCAACTTCAGTGTCAGAGTCTGGAACTATTTGCAAGTTGATTGGTCATCTGGTGATTTCATGACTGATTTGGTTTTCAATGCTAGAAGGAGCTTTGGGAAAACCCTTCTTCACCTAAGTGGTGTTTATTACATGTTGGAATATATGGATCATCAGGAATGCTAAAGTGTTCAGGCATGAGAGAGCTAGGTTCAATACATGGAGGAGTGCATTCATTCATGATATTAGTTTGATGCAATATAGAGTGAAAGCTGTCTACAAGGATGACCTCCTCATATGGGTCTCATTTTTGCCTCCTTGAGGCCCCTATTTTGTATTCCTCTCCTTTTTGTTCTTTTACTCTTTATATTAGTTTGATTACCCCTTGTAATCCCCCCATTTGTACTTGCTTTCTTTTTAAATAAAGTTTTGATATGTTGTGGGGGTTTTCCCCTACAATTCCCAGTCAAAAAATAAATAAATACATACACCTGTCATTCTTACTTTTATTCCCACTTGAACTTGATATTACAAGATACCCTGAAATTCTCTCCATTGTTCCGAAAATACTTTGAGCCTATTTCCTTACAGTTCTTTGCCACATGAATACCCCTATGGATAATTCCTCGCACTTATTGAGTATCTGCTCATTCCCAGTTGTTCACGTGTTTACCAAAAGTCTTCAAGATCCATTCGATCTTCCAAAAATCCTCAACAACCTATTGCTCTTGAAATTCTTGCTTGCTTGCATTATGAATAATCTCATAAGTCTAGTAATCTTATTGACAGCCTTTGTCATTAACATTTTGAGTTTGTTGATTCAATATGTTGTGAATACTTGCAATTCTCATCTGAATCCTTATATTCATCCTTCCAACTCGTGCGTCATTTTAAAAATGAGCTGGATCTCGGCCAATCAAATTGCCATCGATTGTTCCCTTAAGGCTATTCAACTTATCCATCCCTAATCAGAGCATTTTTTCTGATCCCTTGTCTTGGAATTCATAATTCCTTTGCATTTGAGCTTTAAGTTAGTCAGTTGTTTCTATAATCTGATCTCCTTGCATTCTTTCTTCCTCTGGTTGAGTAACAATGCTCCCATGAGATCCCTTGTGGACCACCAGACCCTTTGTCGGATTTTATCCGACAGTGTCCTTCATATTCAATAAGCTTGTGAGCCTTTCCTCAGATACATAATGCCTTCAGTAAATAGTATCATCTGCTTTCTCAAGCATGCTCCTATCGAAATTGTGTTATTTATTCTTGAAATTTGTGGTATTTTGCTCCTAAGATGCCCCGATGGGTTGAACCTATGCCTTCCACCAAACCGTATGAACCCGAATGTTTTTCGCGAGTCATACTCTTCCGTTGCTTCGCGAAAAAAAATTCAACACTAATTTCTTTTAAAATGAGAAGTGAATGGAAGGTTATGCATTGAGGAAGTGGGAGTCGACCTTGAACCTTTGTGTTCATGCCCATGGACACGATGTAGATCCTATCAGGGAAGCTTCTTGTTCAATATTTAATCATTTGAATAACTCTTCCGGTGTCTTTATTTTGGATCCTGGTAGCAATGGTTCTAACCATGCTAACTTTATTTAATATATTTTTGAAAGGATACCATCCGAGTGCCTCATCAATTTTGACAAGGTTAAAATATCTGATATCGCAAGTCAACAATCTAGTTCGGTTACTATCCTAGTCTACCTTTGAGTTTTACCTCTATTATCTCGAAAATATCACGGAACTACATAACTTCTTGTGAGTTTTCATCAACTATTATTCTCGCTGATTCCAGATTTTTTCCCGAGTTTTGAGTTATTAGTTACGCAAGAACACCGATAAGTGAATTGATTCCACACTCCGATTCAATAACTCTTAAGTAATTTTCGTTGGTTACGAGTTTAATAATCCTTGAAGTCATTTCTAGCCTGATCAGCTATATCATTATCGTGCTAAACTTTTACTGTGCTACCTGGTCCTTCTTGGAGCACAATTTTTGATGATGGGTTAAGCCTGCGTCGGTCTTCCTTGTCATATCATTTCGCCTTGAACAGCAAGCTTGATTTCAAGTTTGTGTCGTAACCGTGGTTCCAATAACCTTCCGCTTCATAATTCCTTTGACTTGATGTCGTCGCTGATTGATTACATCGTCATGAAATCTCTCGACAAATGTGTCATGATCATCATCAACATTCTAAGCTCTTCAAGGATATCGATCGAATTCATGGTGAGAAATACCATCCCGTGCCTTGATGATTTGTGTTATCATTGACAACATCCTTGTCTTCCCTCAACAAAAATGTATTCATGTTTTGGATTGAATCTTGAGTCCCTTGCTATCCATCATTTGTTCTTCTTTACCTTGGAGTATTACCATCTTTTATGTCAAGAATGTTGTGAGAATTGCTCCACCTCTTAATAATTCTTGTATAGTGATACTTCTCACCATCATCATTCTTTCTTGTGTTTTTTCTAACCGGGATACCAACAGGTGAACGGTACTGATTGGATTATGCCCTTCTGTCAACCCTATTGCTTTGGAGTTAATGGTCAACATTACATCCTTAGGACATTGATTATCGAATCACCATTCTAACATTGATCGTACTACCTAAGTCCATATTTCGGGTGCACCATTGATGTATACTACACAACCTTCTTCTTGTAGACATTGTTGGGCCTCCATGTGCAGAGGTTTGTAGGACAGTAGAAAATTTCCCTCAAGTGGATGACCTAAGGTTTATTAATCCGTGGGAGGTGTAGGATGAAGATGGTCTCTCTCAAACAACCCAGCAACCAAATAACAAAGAGTCTCTTGTGTCCCCAACACACCCAATACAATGGTAAATTGTATAGGTGCACTAGTTCGGCAAAGAGATGGTGATACAAGTGCAATATGGATGGTAGATATAGGTTTTTGTAATCTGAGAATATAAAAACAGCAAGGTAGCTAAAGATAAAAGAGAGCATAAACGGTATTGCAATGCGTTGAAACAAGGCCTATGGTTCATACTTTCACTAGTGCAAGTTCTCTCAACAATGATAACATAATTGGATAATATAACTATCCCTCAACATGCAACAAAGAGTCACCCCAAAGTCACTAATAGAGAGAACAAACGAAGAGATTATTTTAGGGTACGAAAGCACCACAAAGTTATTCTTTCCAATCAATCCGTTGGGCTATTCCTATAAGTGTCACAAACAGCCCTAGAGTTTGTAGTAAAATAACACCTTAGGACACAAATCAACCAAAACCCTAATGTCACCTACATACTCCAATGTCACCTCAAGTATCCGTGGGTATGATTATATGATATGCATCACACAATCTCAGATTCATCTATTCAACCAACACAAAGAACTTCAAAGAGTGCACCAAAGTTTCTACCAGAGAGTCAAGACAAAAATGTGTGCTAACCCCTGTGCATAAGTTCATGAGGTCACGGAACTCGCAAGTTGATCACCAAAACATACATCATGTGAATCACATGATATTCCATTGTCACCACAAATAAGCACATGCAAGACATACATCAAGTGTTCTCAAATCCTTAAAGATTCAATCTGATAAGATAACTTCAAAGGGAAAACCTAATTCATCACAGGAGAGTAGAGGGGGAGAAACATCATAGGATCCAACAATAATAGCAAAGCTCACAATACATCAAGATCGTGCTGAATCAAGTACACAAGAGAGAGATCAAACACATAGCTACTGGTACATACCCTCAGCCCCAAGGGAGAACTACCCCTCCTCGTCATGGAGAGCACCGGGATGATGAAGATGGCCACCGTAGAGGGATTCCCCCCTCTGGCAGGGTGCCGGAACAGGTCTATATTGGTTTTCGGTGGCTACAGAGGCTTGCGGTGGTGGAACTCCCGATCTAGGTTATTTTCTGGAGGTTTCTGTATTTATAGGAATTTTTGGTGTCGGTCTCAGGTCAGGGGGGTCTCCGAGTAATCCACGAGGATGGAGGGCGCGCCCTTGCCCCTGGGCTCGCCCTCCTATCTTGTGGACGGCTCGGGACTCTTCTGGCCCAACTATTTTACTCCGGGGGATTCTTTTGGTTCATAAAAAATCATCAAAAATTGGCACGTTAATTGGACTCCGTTTGATTTTCCTTTGCTATAAAACTCAAAAACAAGGAAAAACAGAAACTGGCACAGGGCTCTAGGTTAATAGGTTAGTCCCAAAAATCATATAAAAAAGCATATAAATGCATATAGAACATCCATGGTTGATAATATAATAGCATGGAACAATAAAAAATTATTGATACGTTGGAGACGTATCAAGCATCCCCAAGCTTAATTCCTGCTCGTCCTCGAGTAGGTAAATGATAAAAACATAATTTTTGATGTGGAATGCTACCTAACATATTTAGCAATGTACTCTCCTTTATTGTGGCAAGAATATTCAGATCCATAAGATTCAAGACAAAAGTTTAATATTGACATAAAAATAATAATACTTCAAGCATACTAACCAAGCAATTATGTCTTCTCAAAATAACATAGCCAAAGAAATCTCATCCCTACAAAATCATATAGTTTGGCAAGCCAAGCAATTGTTTTGTACTTTAGTAATCTCAAACTTTTTTCAAGTTGCACGCAATACATGAGCGTGAGCCATGGACATAGAACTATGGGTGGAATAGAATATAATGATGGAGGTTGTGTGGAGAAGACAAAAAAAGGAGAAAGTATCACATTGACGTGGCTAATCAACGGGCTAGGGAGATGCCCATTAATTGATGTCAATGCAAGGAGTAGGGATTTCCATGCAACGGATGCACTAGAGCTATAAATGTATGAAAGCTCAACAAAAGAAACTAAGTGGGTGTGCATCCAACTTGCTTGCTCACGAAGACCTAGGGCATTTGAGGAAGCCCATTGTTAGAATATACAAGCCAAGTTCTATAATGAAAAATTCCCAATAGTATATGAAAGTGACAAAGTAAGAGACTCTCTATCATGAAGATCATGGAGCTACTTTGAAGCACAAGTGTGGAAAAAGGATAGTAGCATTGTCCCTTCTTATTTTTTCTCTTTTTATTTGGCCTTTCTTTTTTTATTCGGCCTTTCTTTTTCCCCTTTTTTATTTGGATTTTCCTTTTTTTCTTTTTTTGGGACAATGCTCTATTAATGATGATCATCACACTTCTGTTTATTTACAACTCAAAGATTACAACTCGATACTAGAACAAAATATGACTTTATATGCATGCCTCCTGCGGTGTACCGGGATGGGCAATGAATCAAGAGTGACATGTATGATAAATTATGCATGGTGGCCATGCCACAAATACAATGTCAACTACATGATCATGCAAGGCAATATGACAATGATGAAGCGTGTCATAATGAACGGAACGGTGGAAAGTTGCAAGGAAATATATCTCAGAATGGCTATGGAAATGCCATAATAGGTAGGTATGGTTGCTGTTTTGAGGAAGATATAAGGAGGTTTATGTGTGATAGAGCGTATCATATCACGGGGGTTGGATGCACCGGTGAAGTTTGCACCAAGTCTCAAGGTGAGAAAGGGCAATGCACGGTACCGAAGAGGCTAGCAATGATGGAAGGATGAGAGTGCGTATAATCCATGGACTCAACATTAGTCATAAAGAACTCACATACTTATTGCAAAAATCTACAACTCATCAAAAACCAAGCACTAAGCGCATGCTCCTAGGGGGATAGATTGGTAGGAAAAGTCCATCGCTCGTCCCCGACCGCCACTCATAAGGAAGGCAATCAAAGAAACACCTCATGCTTCAAATTTGTCACACAACAGTTACCATACATGCATGCTATGGGACTTTCAAACCTCAACACAAGTATTTCTCAGTTTCACAATTACTCAACTATCACAACTCTAATATCACCATCTATGTATCTCAAAACAATTATCAAGTATCAAACTTCTCATAGTATTCAATGCACTCTATATGAAAGTTTTTATTATACCCATCTTGGATGCCCATCATATTAGGACTAGTTTCATAACCAAAGCAAACAACCATGATGTTCTGAAGATTATCAAAATAATATAAGTGAAGCACAGGAGTTCACTAGTTTCTTCAAAGTAAAACCACCGCTGTGCTCTAAAAGGATATAAGTGAAGTACTAGAGCAAACGACAAACTACTCCAAAAGATATAAGTGAAGATCAATGAGTAGTCGAATAATTATGCAACTATGTGAAGAATCTCTAACATTTAAGAATTTCAGATCTTGGTATTTTATTCAAACAGCAAGCAAAACAAAATGAAATAAACTAACGCTCCAAGCAAAACATATATCATGTGGTGAATAAAAATATAGCTCCAAGTAAAGTTACCGATGAACAAAGACGAAAGAGGGGATGCCATCCGGGGCATCCCCAAGCTTAGGCTCTGGGTTGTCCTTGAATATTACCTTGGGTTGCCTTTCGCATCCCCAAGCTTAGGCTCTTGCCACTCCTTATTCCATAGTCCATTGAATCTTTACCCAAAACTTGAAAACTTCACAACACAAAACTTAACAGAAAACTTGTAAGCTCCGTTAGTATAAGAAAATAAATCACCACTTAGGTACTGTTGTGAACTAATTCTAAATTCATATTGGTGTAATATCTACTGTATTCCAACTTCCCTATGGTTCATACCCTCCGATACTACTCATAGATTCATCAAAATAAGCAAACAACACAATGAAAACAAAATTTATCAAAAACAGAATAGTCTGTAGTAATCTGTATCAAACGTATACTTATGTAAGCCCAAAAATTCTGAAATAAATTGGTGGATGTCACACCCTAGCTAGCTCATGCATTAGAGTGTTGGCATCATGTTCAATTATCAGAAACTAGGAAATGGGGATGACAGAACCCCCAGCACCCCCCTGATAACAACTAGGGTTAACTAAAAAAAATTCAATGAACCTGAAATGCCCTTCTAAAATGTTCATCATCTTTGCCTTGGTCCTAAACCTCTGACAAAAATGATGCACAAATTTCTAGGTCATCCTAAGGTCACTGGATTAAATAATTAGCTATTTGAATTTGGGCATTTAAATGCTAATAAATATTTTAGATGCTCAAATAATCCTAAACTAAAAATGTTCCATGTTGGATTTATTCCAACCAGTGGCCATGTGAAGTTTGGTGATTTTTGAAAGTGCCTAGCTATTTTTAGTAATGCCACAAACTTGCAGGAAATAAAACAAAACATCAAATAAAAGAGGGAGAGAAAAAGTCCAGAGGCCACTTACCTGGCCGGCCCACCTGGCGGCCCAGCACTGTGCTGGCCCATGCCAGCCAGCTGCTTCCTCCCGTCAGGCAGGCAGGCAAGAGGTGTCGCCAGCGTGCGAGAGCTCGCCATTGCGCCACCTACCTGCCCCTTCGACCGCCTGGGCACCTGGGCGAGCTCCACGTCGCCGCCTCGACCCCGCAGACACCTCGCTCACTCCCTTGCTCCTCTCCCTCGCCCTCTCCTCGCCATGGCCGCTGCTGCCTCGCCCGCGCCGCCAAAGTTCTCACGTCCACCGTTGCCCTCGCGCCACACTACCGTGTCCATGAGCTTCACCGTCCTCCTCTCCGTCGAGCAGACCGAGCCTCGAGCGCTCGCCTGCCCTGGAGCCAACGCAACAGCCTCGCCTGACCTCGCTGTCGCCGGAGATCCCCTTCGCCATCACCACCGCACTAGCTCATCCCCGACCTCGCCGTCTGCTCCACCGTGATCGCCGTGAGCTCAGCTACCTCCCCATCCTTTTCGTTTGCCTTCTCGAGCACCGCAGCGACCGTACCAAGCTCGGCCGCACCCGCCGCCGCCACCGCACATCGTCGTTGTGGCCACAGCCACGTTGGCTCGCAACCGAGCATGTCATCATCTTCACCGCACTTGCAGGAGCTCGTAGCACCCCCACACGCTCCTGGCCGTGCCTCCTAGCGACTAGTTCGACTTCGCCTGAACTCCGGCAGCAGCAACGCTCATCGCCGACGACGTTTCCGGCCACCCCAGCTCCACCCACTGCCACCACTCGATGCGGCTTGCTCCCAGCTACGCGTAGGAGGTCTCCGCCGTCCATTTGGTCATTGAAGTGCAAAACCCGCACTTCCCCACCGTGTCTGGCCTCGCCGGCGGCTAAACGCTGGTGAGCTTGACCCCGCTGACCCAGTTTGACCTCGGGTGGGCCCAGTTTGACCCCCCAGGGTCACTGACGTGTGGGCCATGCCCCTGTTTAGTTTAGTGTTAGATTAATTAACGCTAACTAATTTAGTTAATGGGTTGACTCATTGACATGTGGGCCATGCCCTAATTAACCTAGATTAGTGCTAACGTAACACTAACTAACTCTGTTAGTTAGTTCTTACACTGACATGTGGGTCCCAGCTATCAGGGTTGACCTAGGCTGGCGCCTTTCACCTACTAACGTCACCTTGACGCAATGCTGACGCAGTAATTCAATTACTGGAATTATTCTTATACTGGAAATTCCAGAAAATGATCTAAATTTCAAAAATTCATAGAAATTAATCTGTAACTCCAAATGCAAAGATTTATATATGAAAAATGATTAGAAAAATCCAATTTTTCCATTTGTAATGGTTTCATGCATGTCAGAACACTTTAAGCTTGCTTCTTAGGTGGAACATGCTACTGCACTAATATGGCTTCATGTCATGTGCTTATATTTGAATCTTTGATTCAAATGGACTTATACCAAGCTGTTTTAGAATGCATTAGCCAAAACACAACCATATTGCCATGTCATAGCATCATATTGTTGCATATTGCCATGTAATGATTGTGTTCCGTGTGTTCTTCGTGGTAGGTTCTGCCTCCGAGGATACCTTCGAATATCCGACTGAAGGGCAGTACCCTACTACTACTCCATCAGGCAAACAACCCCATTGATCATATCGATACAATCCCATGTTCTCGCTCCTGCTCTCATTTCTTGCATTTAAGACAACAACGTTTCAAACTGTTGTGTGTTGCGGTAGTTGATTGAGCCATGTCTGTGTTTCCTACCTTGTTATGCGTGTCATGCTTAGAGTTGTCTCAGGTTTGGTTCATCTGGGTGATGGGCTAGAGTGAAATGAATATGTCGGTAATGTGAGTGATGTGTTGAACACGATTTGGTAAAGGTATCGATGAGAGGCCATGTAGGAGTACATGGTGGGTTGTTTCATTGGAACTGTCCTTAAGCACCGAGATCTATATGTGTGATTTAAGAACCAGCTACTACCATGCATTGGGCCCGAAACCAATGGACCCTCTCTGCTTCTTAACCACCCTAGTTCTTTGTCCAGGAGTTGCAACTAGTTTCTGGTGTTTATAGGATATGTGTTGGCGGCCGTGCGTAGTGCTGACCCTAGGGGTGGGCTATGATGCGGTAGATACACCGTGGTCGGGCATGCCGGGCGCCCGTTTGGGGTCTCGGAATCCTGTACACATCGTTCGGAACCATATGTGGAAACCTCGGCCGGACTCCCTGCGGATGGAACCTGGATAAGCGATAAACCTGGAATAGAGACTTGAGTGTTTAGGTAGGCCGTGGCTGACACCCTTGTTGGGCTTCCGCTTCAAGGTTGCCAAGTACATGTCGTGTAAACGACGATAAGTGGTGAGAGCGTGTGTGAACAAGTACACCCCTGCAGGGTTAACAACATCTATTCGAATAGCCGCATCCGCGGTAAAGGACTACTTGGTTGCCTATACAGTTCATACACAAGTAAATGGATACTCCTAAAAGCCTCAAGACAAGTGTGAGTGCCCTGGATGGACCTTCCGTAGGATGACGAAGGAGGATCCACGGTAGTGTATTATCGTGGTGAGTAGTGGATTCGTGTGCGCAAAACATTTACAAGTTGTTGTCTAGTTGGATAGCTTAGCCAAGGGTCAAAGCTAGCTTGCTGCAATAACCCCACTATCCTTCTTGAGAATGTTGCATGTGGGAGTCCTGGATTAGGGGGTCTCCGGACAGACAGACTATCTCCATTAGCCGGACTGTTAGACTATGAAGATACAGGATTGAAGACTTCGTCTCGTGTCCGGATGGGACTCTACTTGGCGTGGAAGGGAAGCTAGGCAATACGGATATGTGTATCTCCTCCTTTGTAACCGACCTTGTGTAACCCTAACCTCTCCGGTGTCTATATAAACCGGAGGGTTTTAGTCTGTAGGACAACATACAATCATACCATAGGCTAGCTTCTAGGGTTTAGCCTCTCTGATATCGTGGTAGATCTACTCTTGTACTACCCATATCATCAATATTAATCAAGAAGGAAGTAGGGTTTTACCTCCATCAAGAGGGCCCGAACCTAGGTAAAACATTGTGCCCCCTGCCTCCTGTTACCATCCGCCTTAGACGCACAGTTCGGGACCCCCTACCCGAGATCCGCCGGTTTTGACACTGACATTGGTTCTTTCATTGGGAGTTCCTCTGTGTCGTCGCCGTTAGGCTTGATGGCTCCTACTATCATCGATAGCGATGCAGTCCAGGGTGAGACTTGTCTCCCCGGACAGATCTTCGTGTTCGGCGGCTTTGCACTGCGGGCCAATTCGCTTGGCCATCTGGAGCAGATTGAAAGTTACGCCCCTGGCCACCAGGTCAGGTTTGGAAGCTTAAACTACACGGCCGATATCCTTGGAGACTTGATCTTCGACGGATTCGAGCCTCTGCCTTGTGCGTCACGCGGTCACGACGAGTACGATTTAGCTCTACCATCGGACAGTGTTCAAGAGATCGCACAGGCAGCCGCTCCGACCCTCAATTCAGAGACAGTTGCGCCATCCATGGACGGGTGGATGGACCCCGCCACGGAGGCCTTACCCTCAGCGGCGATCGAGCCAAACATCGACCTTACCTTGCACAAGAGCCGTGTTGTTAAACTGCCGGATCCTTCTCCGGACACGGACTCCGAGCCGCCTGTGCCCGTTCCTATCGAATCCGATTGGGCGCCGATCATGCAGTTTACCTCCGCGGATATTTTTCAGCACTCGCCCTTTGGCGACATACTGAACTCATTAAGGTCCTCCCCTTGTCAGGAGGATCCTGGCCGAACTATGTCCGGCAGGACTAGGATGCGGACGACGAAGAAATTCGCGGCCCACCCACCACCCACTTAGTGGCCACTGTCGATGACTTAGCCGACATGCTCGACTTCGACTCCGAAGACACCGACGGTATGGACGACGATGCGGGAGACGAAGAGGAACAACTGCCCATAGGGCACCGGACAGCCACCTCATCATACAATATATACATGGTAGATACACCCAAAGAAGGCAATGGCGACGAGATAGCGGAGGATGACACCTCCAAGAAGCAACCCAAGCACCGATGTCAGCGGCGCCGCTCTAAGTCCCGCCAAAGCAAAAGTGGTGATACCGGCACAGGAGATAATAACACTCCGGATAGTGTAGAAGGCAACAACAATCCCCTCCAGCAAGATTTAGAGCAGGAGGATGGAGGAGCCAGCCCTCTTGAGAGAGCGGCAGATGGAGAGGCGGAGGATGATAATTAGATGCCCCCCTCCGAAGACGAGGCAAGCCTCGGCGACGATGAATTCGCCGTGCCAGAGGATACCGTTGAACAAGAGCGCTTCAAACGCCGGCATATAGCCACGACAAATATCCTTAAGAAAAAGCAGTAGCAGCTTTAAGCTGATCAAGATCTGCTAGCTGACAAATGGACTGAAGTCCTCGCGGCTGAGGAATATAAACTCGAGCGCCCCTCCAATAGTTACCCAAAATGCAGGTTGCTACCCCGACTGGAGGAAGAAGCGTATGACGCGGCTAATCGGCCACCTCATGGCCGCGACAAAGAGGCATTCCAGCCAAAAACTTAGCCTGCACCCCGACGCCATTCAAATAAAAAGGCATGGGGCGATACGCCAGACCTGCGAGACATATTGGAGGACAAAGCAAAGCATGCAAGATCGATCTATGGATCACGAGGGCACGCCACTATGCGAGACGATAAACGTCACGCCGGTTATAGTAAAAGTAAATCCAGCCGGGCCGAACACAGCGGGCAAGACCCATTCAACCTGCGTTGCGATATAGCCCAATACAGAGGCGCCGCACACCCCTTATGCTTCACAGACAAAGTAATGGATCAACAAATCCCAGAAGGTTTCAAACCTGTAAATATTGAATCATACGACGGCACACCAGATCCCACGGTATGGATCAAGGATTTCCTCCTCCACATCCACACGGCCCGTGGTGATGACTTACACGCCATCAAATACCTCCCACTAAAGCTCAAGGGACCAGCGCGGCATTGGCTTAACAGCTTGCCAGCAGACTCCATTAGCTGTTGGGAAGATCTGGAAGACGCATTCCTCGACAACTTTCAGGGCACTTATGTGCGGCCACCAGATGCCGATGACTTGAGGCACATAATTCAGCAGCCAGAAGAATCGGCCAGGCAATTCTGGACTCGGTTCCTAACAAAGAAAAATCAAATCATCGATTGTCCGGATGCAGAGGCCCTAGCGGCTTTCAAACACAACATCCGTGACGAATGGCTAGCCCGGCACCTTAGTCAGGAAAAGCCAAAATCTATGGCAGCCCTCACGACACTCATTACTCGCTTTTGTGCGGGAGAAGACAGCTGGCTGGCTCGCAGTAATAACATATCAAAGAACCATGGTACTTCGGATACCAAAGACGACAATAGCAGGTCACATCGCAACAAACATAAGCGCCGCATTAATAGCGATAATACCGAGGATACAGCAGTCAATGCCGGATTCAAAGGCTCTAAACCCGGTCAGCAGAAAAAGTCATTCAAACAAAGTACGACGGGCCCGTCCAGCCTGGACCGTATACTCGATCGCTCGTGTCAAATACACGGCACCCCAGGCAAGCCAGCCAATCACACCAACAGGGATTGCTGGGTGTTCAAGTAGGCCGACAAGTTAGTTGCCGAAAACAAGGACAAGGGGCCACATAGCAATGACGAGGAGGAGCCCCGGCAGCCACACACCGGAGGACAGAAGAGGTTTCCCCCACAAGTGCGGACGGTGAACATGATATACGCGACCCACATCCCCAAGAGGGACCGGAAGCGCGCGCTTAGGGACATATATGCGTTGGAGCCAGTCGCCCCAAAGTTCAATCCATGGTCCTCCTATCCGATCACTTTCGATCGCAGGGACCATCCCACTAGTATCCGTCATGGCGGATTCGCCGCACTGGTTATGGACCCAATCATTGACGGATTTCACCTCACTCGAGTCCTTATGGATGGTGGCAGCAGCCTGAAAATGCTTTATCAGGACACAGTGCACAAAATGGGTATAGACCCCTCAAGGATCAAACCCACAAAAACGACCTTTAAGGTCGTCATTCCAGGCGTAGAGGCCCATTGCACAGGCGCAATTACACTAGAAATGGTCTTCGGATCCCCGGATAACTTCCGAAGCGAAGAGTTAATCTTTGATATAGTCCCGTTCCTCAGTGGTTATCATGCACTGCTCGGGCAAACCGCATTTGCGAGATTCAATGCGGTACCGCATTATGCATACCTCAAGCTCAAGATGTCAGGACCTCGCGGGGTTATTACAGTCAATGGAAACACAGAGCGCTCTCCCCGAACGGAGGAGCACACCGCAGCCCTCACAGCACAAGCGCAAAGCAACCTCTCAAGGCAATCCACCAGTTTGACGTTTCAAGACCTGGACACCTTCAAGCGCGCTCGGAGCAATCGGCAACTAGACCGCCTGGCGCGATCTAAGCTCGCGTAGCAATGCCGCACCCACCCCAGTCCCAGCCAAACGACGAAACTCGTGTCACGCGTACATAATTACGCATTAAAAATACCATGGGCACAGGTGGGGAGGGGGGCACAACTGCGGCACACCCCAAGACGCGGCTTAAACCGCACTAGGGGCTTCCCGTTTGGTTATTTTTCTCTTTTTCAGGACCTTAATCTCTGGAAACCCTGCCCGACAGCACTATTGCCGAACACATGATACAGCAACAAGGAAGGCAGAAAGCTACGTCACACCATGGAATTCCCTGGTGGGTTACAATAACGAGCAAAATATTTGATTTAATACAATTCCTCAGCTTGCCCTTGGAAGGGGCATAGTCCTACTCTTTGCTTATCGCACCATGTGTATCATTCTGCTTTAAACGCACCTTTTTTAATAAACAATGCATAACATTATGACTATTATTGCATTCTTGTTATACATATATGTGTTCATTAATGACACCTTGCAACCGTACACTTCGGTACGGCCAATACACCAGGGGCTTGTCAGGACCCCGATTCCAAGCCACATCGATCTAGCTGGTAACACCTCATATCATTTTGCGGCCTCACGCACGGTACCCCACGGGTGTCGCCTTACCATGGCCCGGGACCATTTGCGCCTTTTGGCTCATGTATATGATAGTGTCGCTAGCATCCATATGACAGAGAACCCGGGGCGACATGGCTAGTCATGAACCCAAAGCGGCACAGACCTATGGAGACAGGCATACATGAATGACATCAAGCATGTCGGTTATCAGGGAGTGATTCCGGGCTGTAGCACTGGGCTAACAGGACTCCGGAAGTCTCCGCGTGACATTTCCCCGAAGGAACAGACATAGGAACGAAGTGAAACACATGCCGGCCAGTCAAGGGTCCTGAACAGTAGTGCTAGGCTAGCAGGACTCAGGTTAACCAGGCTGTAGCGGACTACTATGGCTCGAGGAACACTAGAATACATTTCCCCATAAGAAAGGCTGCCAAGGATAAACAACTAGATTGTCGGATCCCACTCATACCAAGCATTTCAATCATACACACAATATGCCCGATATGAGTACATACAACATGGCATCACAACAAAACTCTACAACTCAAGTACTTTATTTAAAGGCTCCAGAGAGCCATACATAACATGTTCATACAGACAGGGGTCACATGACCCGAAACTCAAGTCATACAATCATACAAGCACATGCGGAAGCAACTAGTCTGAGTACAGACACTAGAAAGAAAGAAAGCTTCTCGAAGCCTGTCTATCTACATAGGGCCCTCCATGGCCAGGATCACCACCTGGGTGGCTAGTCACTCGTCGACGTCAAGGTCTACGTAGAACCCATCGGAGGGGGCGGTGTTGTCGTCTGAAAATAGTAATTAAGCAAACATGAGTACAAGGGTACTCAGCAAGTCTTACAACAGAACCTACTATAAATGCTTATTCTCAAGAAGGAGGTGGGGTTATTGCAGCAGGCCAGCTTTGACTCTTGGCTAAGCTATCCTACGGAACTCCACCAGTAAAATAGTTTTCGCACATGAGTCCACTACTCACCAACACAATACTCCACCGAGGATCCTCCCTCGTCATCCTATGAGAGCGCCATTCTCGGTACTCACACTTATCTTGAGTCTTTTAGTAGTATCCATTAACTTGTCTATGAACTGCATAGGCAACCAAGTAGTCCTTTACCGCAGACGCGGCTATTCGAATAGTTTTATACCCTGTAGGGGTGTACTTCGTCACACATCTTTCCACCACTTAGCGTCTGCACACGACATGTGCTCGGCACACTTCAAGCGAAAACCGACGTGGGTGTAGACCACGACCTGACTAACCTCACAAGTCTCTAGTCCAGGTTTATCGCCTATTCAGGTTCCATCCGCAAGGAAATCCGGTCGGGGTGTCCTCAATGGCCCCAAACGATGTGTACAGGGTCCCGAGACGCCAAACGGGCGCCTGGCATACCCGGCCACAGTGTATCTACCGCATCATAGCCCACCCCTAGGGTCAGCGCTACGCACGGCCGCCAACACATGTCCTACAAACACCAGAAACTAGTTGCAACTCCTAGACAGAGGGCGAGAGGGGTCAGTAAGTCGAGCGGGGTCATATTGCAGGGCCCAATGTGTGGTAGTAGCTGAATCATAAATCACGCATACAGATCTCAGTTCTTATGGACGGTCTCAATGAAACAACCCACCATGTACTCCTACATGGCCTCTCATCGATACCTTTACCAAAACATGTTCAACACATTCCTCACATTACCGACATATCATATCACTCTAGCCCATCACCTAGATGAACCAGACCTAACACAAATCTAAGCATAGCAGGCATAGCAAGGTAGGAATCACATACATGGCTCAATCAACTCCTACACATGCTAGTGGGTTTTAACTAGTTACTGTGGCAATGACAGGTTATGCAGAGGATAAGGGTTCAACTACCATAACACACAGCAGTTTGAATCGCGTTGTCTTAATGCAGTAAACCAGAGCAGAAGCGAGAACATGGTTTTGTATCAGAATGATCAATGGGTTGCTTGCCTGTTGTAGTGGTAGTAGGGTACTACCGTTCAGACGAATACTCGGGGTTATTCTCGAAGGCAGAACCTACCACGAAAGACACACCGAAACATAATCAACACATGGCAATATGCAACAATATGATGCATGCTATGACATGACAAGATGAATGTGTCTTGGCCTAATGCAAGCTAAAACAGAAAGGGATGAACTCATTTGAGTCAAAGATTCAATTATTAGCTTATTAAACATGGCTTTATTAGTGCATTACCTCATTCTGCTTAAACAGCAAGGTTAACTTGTTTTTTCATGCATGAAACCATTACATATGGATAGATTGATTTTTTCTGATCATTTTTCATATATAAATCTTTGCATTTGGAGCTATGGTTGATTTTCTATGATTTTTAGAAGTTTTGATTATTTTCTGGAATTTCCTATTAAAGAATAAATCTAGAAATTGTATTAATGCATCAGCACTGCGTCACTGTGACGTCAGCGGGTCAAAGGCGCCAGCCCAGGTCAAACCTGACTGGTGGGCCCCTTCTGTCAGTCTCTCAGCTAACTAATAGAGTTGGTTATTGTTTAGTTAGCACTAAACTGGGTTAGTTAGGCTCTGGGCCCACATGTCAGTGAGAGAGGGGTAGTTAACGGCGTCATTAACCTCTAACAGAGTGATTAGCTCTAATTTAAACTAATCTAAATTAGTTAGAAGCTGTCCCCACACATCAGTGTCTCAGATGGAGTCAAACTGGGGTCAAACCCCTGGTCAGCGGGGCTAATTCCGCCGGCGTTGAGTCGCCGGCGAGGCCGAGATGGTGGGGAGATTCGGATTTGGTGCTCCGGTGACCAAATCGCCGGTGGAGACGTGCTACGCGTAGCTGGGGAGCTGCCGCATCCAGTGGTGCAAGTTGTTGGACACGGGAACACCGGAAACGACGCCGGCGAGCTCGGCAGCGGCGGCCGGAGTTCGGACGGGGTTGGGTTCGATGCTATGGTGCACGGGAGAAAGAGCTGGTGGTGGCTACGGGCTCCTGGTGCTGTGCTGAGCACAACGGTAAGCTTGGCTTCGAGCCACTGTGGCTCTAGCCACGACGGCGCCATGGCCGGCGGCGGGGATCTTTCGGGTGCGGTGGAAGTGGCGACTACAGAGGCTAAACGAGCACGAGAGCTAGGGGAAGAGGAAGAGGAGCTCACAGCGGGGTCGGAGAGGGGGTCAGCGAGCTCGGGGAGGTCCTGGCAGCGACGAATCGATCGGAGACGGCTCGGGTGCCCGAGGTTGAAGACGAGGGCAAAGACGGCGTTCGGCGGCGTTTGGAGTCGTGTGGGTCAGCGGAGAGGTCCAGGGCGACGAGGCGGAGCTATTGGGCTTGTCGGAGGGGCGAGGGGGTGGCGCTGGTGACGTCTACGATGAACGGCGGCGAGGATCGCGCTCGGCCATCACGGGAGAGGGTGAGGGAGACGAGGGGGAGAGTGAGGGAGGATGAGAGGGGGACGTGGGGGTCGGCGTGGCATCCCTGGACGTCTCCAGCGCATCGGCAGAAGCAGGAGGTTGCCGACGTGTGGCCGCGGGCGCCGCCGACGTGCTCCTCGTCCTCCTGGCGCGAGGAGGACGATGACTGGCAAGGCCAGTCGGCTGGGCCAAGCCAGGTGGGCTGGGCCAGCACAGGTAAGGCCCAGGTGGGCTTCCCTCTCTCTCTTTTTTTGATTTGTTTCTATTTTTCTATTTAACTACAACTGTTGGGCTTTATTAAAAATACTAAAACATTCCAAAAATCCTGAAAATAAATGTGGGCTCTGTTTAGAATATTTCCAACAGTGTACATTTATTTCCAGAATTATTTGAGCATTTAAATTATTTTATAGCATTTAAATGCCCAAAATCAAATACTTATGATTTAATTCAATGACCTTCTATTAACCTAGAAAATTGTGCACCAATTTTGCCAGAGGTTCTAACCCAAGACAAAGAGAGTGAACTTTTTAGAAGGGCATTTCAGGTTCATTGAAAAATAATTTTAGTAAACCCTAGTTGTTTTCAGGGGGGTGTTGGGGGTTCTGTCTTCCCCATTTCAAATTTAAGAGCAATTTAAACATGATGCACACTCTAATGCTTGAAGTAACTAGGTTGTGACAACTCACCCCCACTCAAAAGAATCTCGTCCCGAGATTTAGGATCCTCCGGGAAGAAGGTGGGTTACTCGAGTCGAAGACGATCCTCCCTTTCCCAAGTGGCTTCTTTCTCGGAATGGTGTGACCATTGAACCTTGAGAAACTTGATATTATGACGTCGAGTGGTACGCTCGGCTTGATCAAGGATACGAACGGGATATTCCCGATAGGAGAGGTTATCTTGTAGATCAAGCGTTTCGTGGTCCACTCCACGGATGGGATCCGCGGAGCAACGCCTGAGTTGAGAAACGTGGAAGACATCGTGAACTCTGGAAAGATGCAAAGGTAGTTCCAATTGGTAGGCAACTTCTCCTTGTTTGGCAAGAATGCGAAAGGGTCCAATGTAACGAGGAGCCAATTTGCCTTTGATATCGAAACGATGGGTTCCCTTTAACGGAGTAACCCGAAGGTAAGCCTTCTCGTTGACTTCATAAGTCATAGGCTTATGTTTACGATCAGATTGACTCTTTTGACGAGATTGGGCTGTTTTCAATTTCTCACGAATAATGTGAACCTGCTCTTCTGCTTCCTGAATCATATCCGGGCCAAAGAGTTGTCTTTCCCCGGTTTCTAACCAGTTAAGAGGCGTTCGACATTTTCGTCCATAGAGAACTTCGAAAGGAGCCTTGCTCATGCTGGCTTGATAACTATTGTTATAAGCAAACTCCGCGAATGGAAGGCATTTCTCCCAACTCATTCTGAACGAGATAACAGAAGCTCGGAGCATATCTTCCAGAATTTGATTAACTCGTTCTACTTGACCACTTGATTGAGGATGGAAGGTGGTACTAAAACAGAGACGAGTTCCCATAGCATTTTGGAAACTTTCCCAAAGTCGAGAGGTGAAGAGACTCCCACGGTCTGAGTTAATTTCCAATGGAACACCATGAAGAGACACTATTCGGGAGATGTATAAATCGGCTAGCTGGCTAGCGGTGATACTCTCACGAACAGGTAGGAAATGGGCTACTTTGGAAAGTCGGTCGATCACGACGAAGATGGCATTATTCCCTCTCTTGGTTCTGGGAAACCCAGTGATGAAATCCATACTGATTTTATCCCATTTCCATTCAGGAATAGCCAAAGGTTGAAGGGTGCCAGCAGGCAGTTGATGCTCTGCTTTAACACGACGACAAACATCGCAATTAGCAATGTATTGAGCGATTTCTCTCTTCATCCTAGTCCACCAAAACCTCTGGCGTAGGTCTTGATACATTTTAGTACTACCGGGATGGATGGTGAGAGGGGATTCATGAGCTTCCTTAAGGATCAACTGGCGTAGATGTTGTTTCTTGGAACCACCAAACTGTTCTCAAAGAAGACAGCACCCCGCTTATCCATGGAAAAACATTTAGCAACTCCGCTAGCAATGTTTTCCCTAATCCGGGATATGCCCTTATCACGCTTCTGGGCAGCTATGATTTGATCCATAAGGGTAGGTTTCGCCACCAGGGTGGATAGGAATCCTCGAGGAACAATGTGAAGATTAAGCTTACGGAATTCCTCATGGAGAAGTGTTTGACTTTGTTGTAACATCAGGTTGTTACAATAGGATTTACGACTTAGTGCATCAGCCATGATATTGGCTTTGCCCGGGGTGTAAGTTATTCCTAAGTCATAATCCGAGATCAACTCGACCCAACGTCTTTGCCTGAGATTCAAATCTGGTTGGGTGAAGATATATTTCAAACTTTGGTGATCGGTGAAGATCTCGCAATGATTACCGAGGAGGTAATGTCGCCAAGTTTTAAGTGCATGGACTACAGCTGCAAGCTCTAGATCATGTCTGGGATAATTTTCCTCATGTGGGTGTAATTGCCGTGAAGCATAGGCAATTACCTGATGATCTTGCATGAGTATGCAACCTAGTCCTTGTCGCGAGGCGTCGCAATAGATAATAAAGTCCTTAGAGAAATCTGGTGGTACCAGTATGGGAGCAGATGTCAGGCGTCTTTTCAGTTCCTGAAAGCTGAACTCGCACTGTGGAGTCCACTCGAACTTTTTATCTTTCTTGAGGACTTCAGTTAAAGGTTTAGCAACCTTGGAGAAATTCTCGACGAAGCGGCGGCAATAGCTCGCTAAGCCAAGGAAGCTCCGAACTTGCTTAACCGTCTCAGGTGGAGTCCAATCAAGGACGGCTTGAACTCGCTCGGGATTGACAGCAATACCCTTACCAGAGATTACATGGCCTAGATAGGTCACTTTTGGAAACCAAAATTCACACTTGGAGAATTTGGCATAAAGGCGATGCTCTCGAAGTTTCATCAATACCAGTCTTAGATGTTCGGCATGTTCCTCTTCATTCTTGGAGTAGATGAGTATGTCATCGAGGTATACTACGACGAATTTATCCAAGTACTCCATGAAGACCGAGTTCATTAACCGAGAGAAGGTAGCTGGGGCATTTGTTAAACCGAAGGACATGACGGTGTACTCGTATTGGCCATAACGAGTAACAAAGGCCGTTTTGGGAATGTCCCCGTTTCTGATTTTGATTTGATGGTAGCCCAAACTCAAATCCATCTTGGAAAAGACTGAGGATCCAGCGAGCTGATCATACAGATCATTGATCCTTGGAAGCGGGTATTTGTTCTTGATGGTGACCAAGTTGACAGGTCAGTAATCCACAACCATTCGATCCGTTCCATCCTTCTTCTTAACGAAGAGGACGGGGTAAGCCCAAGGAGAGGAACTAGGACGGATGAAACCCTTTTTCAAGGACTCTTCGAGTTGGTTCTTAAGCTCGGCTAGTTCTAACGGTGCCATCTTGTAGGGTCTTCTAGAAATTGGAACGGTTCCTGGAACAAGGTCTATCACAAACTCAACATCCCTATCAGGTGGAACACCTGGCAGTTCTTCTGGAAAGACATCCGGAAAGTCTCGGACTACCGGAACATCCTCAAGGTCTGGAAGGGGGGTGGCATTTAGGGAGTAAAGTTGGCGCTTGGCCACTCGGGTTAAGACATTGACTGTCTTGCCCGATGGGTGAGTAAGTTGAACGGTTCTAGTGGCACAATCGATCTTAGCATAATGAGCTGACATCCAGTCCATACCCAAGATGATGTTTATGTCCGAGGACTTGAGAGCTATTAAGGATGCAAGGAAGACAAGTCTATCGACAAGAATTTCGTTCCCATGGCTTACTCTAGAAGTTTGCCATCTAGAGCCAGGGGTTTGAATTTCCATGGTAGAGGGCATGTCACAGAATGTCGTGTTATGCAATCGAGCATAGTTCTCGGATATGAATGAATGAGATGCTCCAGTATCGAAAAGAACAGATGCCGGATGGCAGTTAACAAGGAGCGTACCAAGGACGACGTTAGATCCTCATGAGCCTCCTCGACTGAAACATAGTCGACATGGCCACGTGCAGTGGTGGCCAGCTTGGCATAGAATGTTTTTCCCGCGGGCTTACCACGGCCAATGGACTTTCCAGTTTGATTAGAGTTGTTGTTCTGGGGACACTCTCGACTATAGTGACCCAGCTCTCCACACTTAAAGCATGTCAACATATTTGGGCGTGGAGCAGCGTTAGCAGCGGGGCCACCATAGGGCTTGGGCGGTGCAAATTGCTGGTTAGGACGAGGCGCCTCAAAGGATGGCCTCGGAATGAACCTGGGTGGCAGCGCCGTGCTTGGGATCCACACCCGGCGCTTCTGAGCTCCAGAGCAGGATGAAGAGCCAAAATCATGGGAGTGCTTGCGTGAAGCGTCATAATCAGTCTGGCCTATCTCAGCACTGATGGCTTTATTGACCAACTTCTGAAAAGAGGTGCACTCGTGCAGATGAAGATCGCGGCGAAGCTCAGGGCTAAGTCCCTTGCGGAACCTTTCCTGCTTCTTAGCGTCAGTAGATACCTTTTCAGGGGCATAACGTGCCAGATTCCCAAATTCACGACTATAAGCATCCACAGTCAGTCTTCCTTGGGTGAAGTTGCATAACTCCTCCCTCTTGCGATCCATGAGACTTTCCGGAATGTGATGCTCACGGAAAGCCTCACTGAATTCAGCCCAAGTAGTAATTTGGCCGACCAGGCACATAGCTTCAAAATTTTCCCACCAGAGGCTAGCAGGGCCTTCAAGATGGTAGACAGCGTAAGTAACTTTGTCGGCTTCGGCTACGTTGGCAGAACATAGCTTGTGGGTGATGCTGCGAAGCCAGTCATCCGCGTTGAGGGGCTCGACGGAATGGTTAAACTTTGGTGGGTACAGCTTGATAAAGTCATTGATTGACACCAAGTCATTTCGTGGATGGCGTGCAGTGTTCTGCTCAATCCGCTCTAGCAGGCGGTTAGTCTCACGCTTGTTTCTTTCCACCTCCAGCATTACTTCGGCCAAAGAAGGCACGTGAGGCAGATTTTCACCCCTAGCTGCACTGGCTTCCCCCTGCTCCAAGGCAGCAGGGTTGCTGCGGGTGTTTACCATCCTAGGAGAAACCAAGACAACGGTTTAGATAAGGATGGCTCAAGCTTAGCAAGGAAGTGCAGAATGTAATGGATAACACGGAATGCAGAGATGTTGATCTGTATGTCATGGTAATATAAAACTGCCATATATATACCAACGGTCATACACATCATACATAGTTTAGTACAAGCCCAGGCTACAGTACAACTATGATGAAAGACGTTACATCTCATCAGAGGCATCCCAAGCTCCTATACATTATTTGTCTACACCTCCGGAATTGATTACACACAAAGTCATATTCCACAAGTCACGCAAGACAGTGGAGATACAACTACTACAATACTAGTGGTACTACTACTAACTCAGACAGCTCCGTAGTAGTCCTCATAGAAATCACCTCCATATCCTGGAAGTACAACGTGACCATCCGGGAACAGACGGTCCTGAGGAGCCTGTGGACCATAGGGGCTAGGATGAGGTCTTGGACCAACAAACGGTGGCCTGCGGGGACCACGGGGTGGGGTGACGCCTCCCACATCACGCCAATCCACCATGTCTGGCAAAGCAGATCTCACAGGATACAGATCCCTTGTATCCATACATCCAGCTTGCACCGCAGGTGCAAACTGAGTCAATGTAGCCCAATGATCAACACAGATATTGAAAAGCTCCAGCCTCAAGGCCCGATTCTCTCGGTCCTTATCTTCGAGCATCTCGGCAGTGGTACGAGTTAATGAGTCCTCCTGAGTGGAGTCAGCATAGATAGCCTGAAGATACCCTTGCGCTCCCGGAAGTGAAACTGGCATGTAACGGAAGTCGGTGTTCCGAAGCAGGCCAGTCCGGACTCGCATGATGGTCATCATGGAATTGGCAGCATCCTGCACAGCCATCTCAATAGTAACCCCGAGTCCATAGGAACAGTGAAGGGGCTCGGTAGATCCAGGATAAGAAGGAAATATCCTGATGGTGCAGAAATATTGGCTTTGATTAAAGTCACGAAATTGCTCTTCGACAGTGTATTCGGGATACCAACAGTAACCCGTCTCGATCATTACCCGGACTAACATAGCAGTATGACCGGGCACGTCGAGGCACCGGGTCAGGCGAACCACTTGGTTTTGAACACGGTTGGACATCTGAAAGCACAACCACAATGCAAAGACATTAGAATTTCTTGGGAAAATTGGACAGCATAACAGCTGTAAATGCTCAGAAAAAGATTGGAGACAACCACAACAGTTCGCAATACCACTCAACAACATCATATCAAGGTTCTGGTCCAAATAGCAACATACTAAAATAGTAGAAACTGAACTGGGGCTTGTAGCAACAATCCTATAAGCTACTACGGATTAGTAACACGTGAACCTGATAGAAGAAGAGAGCCTAGTCCTTAACCCACGTTGAATGAGAAGAGAATGAGTTAGATCAGAGGCATAGGGTAAAGGAGTAAAAGAGCCTTACGTTCCCTCCCATAATCAATTCCCCTACGTATTACTAAAGCATTTCTAGACTCGACATCGACCAGCTTGGCTACGAACCTACAGGCAGTCCGGCTCTGATGCCAATGCTGTCAGGACCCCGATTCCAAGCCACATCGATCTAGCCGGTAACACCTCATATCACTTTGCGGCCTCACGCACGGTATCCCACGGGTGTCGCCTTACCATGGCCCGGGACCGTTTGCACCTTTTGGCTCACGTATATGATAGTGTCGCTAGCATCCATATGACAGAGAACCCGGGCCGACATGGCTAGTCGTGAACCCAAAGCGGCACAGACCTATGGAGACAAGCATACATGAATGACATCGAGCATGTCGGTCATCAGCGAGTGATTCCAGGTTGTAGCACTGGGCTAACAGGACTCCGGAAGTCTCCGTGTGACATTTCCCCGAAGGAACAGACATAGGAATGAAGTGAAACACATGTCGGCCAGTCAAGTGTCCTGAACAGTAGTGCTGGGCTAGTAGGACTCCGGTGAACCGGGCTGTAGCGGACTACTATGGCTCGAGGAACACTAGACTACATTTCCCCATAAGAAAGGCTGCCAAGGATAAACAACTAGATTGTCGGATCCCACTCATACCAAGCATTTCAATCATACACACAATATGCCCGATATGAGTACATACAACATGGCATCACAACAAAACTCTACAACTCAAGTACTTTATTTAAAGGCTCCAGAGAGCCATACATAACATGTTCATAAAAACAGGGGTCACATGACCCGACACTCAAGTCATACAATCATACAAGCACAAGCAGAAGCAACTAGTCTGAGTACAGACACTAGAAAGAAAGAAAGCTTCTCGAAGCCTGTCTATCTACATAGGGCCCTCCATGGCCAGGATCACCACCTGGGTGGCTAGTCACTCGTCGATGTCAAGGTCTACGTAGAACCCATAAGAGGGGGCGGTGTTGTCGTCTGAAAACAGTAATTAAGAAAACATGAGTACAAGGGTACTCAGCAAGTCTTACAACAGAACCTACTATAAATTCTTATTCTCAAGAAGGAGGTGGGGTTATTGCAGCAAGCCACATTTGACTCTTGGCTAAGCTATCCTACGGAACTCCACCAGTAAAATATTTTTCGCACACGAGTCCACTACTCACCAACACAATACTCCACCGAGGATCCTCCCTCGTCATCCTACAAGAGGGCCATTCTCGGTACTCACACTTATCTTGAGTCTTTTAGTAGTATCCATTAACTTGTCTATGAACTGCATAGGCAACCAAGTAGTCCTTTACCACGGACGCGGCTATTCGAATAGTTTTATACCCTACAAGGTTGTACTTCGTCACACATGTTTCCACCACTTAGCGTTTGCAAACGACATGTGCTCGGCAGACTTCAAGCGAAAACCGACGTGGGTGTAGACCACGACCTGACTAACCTCACAAGTCTCTAGTCCAGGTTTATCGCACAGAGAGGGGTCAGTAAGTCGAGCGGGGTCATATTTCAGGGCCCAATGTGTGGTAGTAGCTGAATCTTAAATCACGCATAGAGATCTCAATTCTTATGGACGGTCTCCATGAAACAACACACCATGTACTCCTACATGGCCTCTCATCAATACCTTTACCAAAACATGTTCAACACATTCCTCACATTACCGACATATCATATCACTCTAGCCCATCACCCAGATGAACCAGACCTGACACAACTCTATGCATAGCAGGAATATCAAGGTAGGAATCACATACATGGCTCAATCAACTCCTACACATGCTAGTGGGTTTCATCTAGTTACTATGGCAATGACAGGTCAAGCAGAGGATAAGGGTTCAACTACCGTAACACACAACAGTTTGAATCGCGTTGTCTTAATGCAGTAAACCAGAGCAGAAGCGAGAACATGGTTTTGTTTCGCAATGACCAATGGGTTGCTTGCCTGTTGTTGTGGTAGTAGGGTACTGCCCTTCAGACAGATACTCGGGGTTATCCTCGGAGGCAGAACCTACCACGAAAGACACACTGAAACATAATCAACACATGGCAATATGCAACAATATGATGCATGCTATGACATGGCAAGATGAATGTGTCTTGGCCTAATGCAAGCTAAAACAGAAAGGGATGAACTCATTTGAGTCAAAGATTCAATTATTAGCTTATTAAACATGGCTTTATTAGTGCATTACCTCATTCTGCTTACACAGCAAGGTTAACTTGTTTTGTCATGCATGAAACCATTACAGATGGATAGATTGAATTTTTCTGATCATTTTTCATATATAAATCTTTGCATTTGGAGCTATGGTTGATTTTCTATGATTTTTCGAAGTTTTGATTATTTTCTGGAATTTCCTATTAAAGAATAAATCCAGAAATTGAATTAAGGTGTCAGCACTGCGTCACTGTGACGTCAGCGGGTCAAAGGCGCCAGCCCAAGTCAAACCTGACTGGTGGGCCCCTTCTGTCAGTCTCTCAGCTAACTAACAGAGTTGGTTAGTGTTTAGTTAGCGCTAAACTGGGTTAGTTAGGCTCTGGGCCCACATGTCAGTGAGAGAGGGGTAGTTAACAGTGTCATTAACCTCTAACAGAGTGATTAGCTCTAATTTAAACTAATCTAAATTAGTTAGAAGCCGGCCCCACACATCAGTGTCTCAGATGGAGTCAAACTGGGGTCAAACCCCTGGTCAGCGGGGCTAATCCCGCCGGCGTTGAGTCGCCGGCGAGACCGAGATGGCGGAGAGCTTCGGATTTGGTCCTTCGGTGACCAAATCGCCGGTGGAGACGTGCTACGCGTAGCTGGGGAGCTGCCGCATCCAGTGGTGCAAGTGGTTGGACACGGGAACGCCGGAAACGACGCAGGCGAGCTCGGCAGCGGCGACCGGAGTTCGGACGGGGTTGGGTTTGATGCTACGGTGCATGAGAGAAAGAGCTGGTGGTGGCTATGGGCTCCTGGTGCTGCGCTGAGCACAACGGTGAGGTTGGCTTCGAGCCACTGTGGCTCTAGCCACGATGGCGCCATGCCCGGCGGCAGGGAGCTTTCGGGTGCGGTGGAAGTGGCGACTACAGAGGCCAAACGAGCACGGGAGCTAGGGGAAGAGGAAGAGGAACTCACAGCAGGGTCAGAGAGGGGGTCAGCGAGCTCGGGGAGGTCCTGGCGGCGACGAATCGACCGGAGACGGCTCGAGTGCCCGAGGTTGAAGACGAAGGCGAAGACGGCGTTCGGCGGCGTTTGGAGTCGCGTGGGTCAGCGGAGAGGTCTAGGGCGATGAGGCTGAGCTATTAGGCTTGTCGGAGGGGCGAGGGGGTGGCTCTGGTGACGTCTACAGCGAACGGCAGCGAGGATCGTGCTCGGTCATCTCGGGAGAGGGTGAGGGAGACGAGGGGGAGAGTGAGGGAGGATGAGAGGGGGACGTGGCGTGGCATCCCTGGACATCTCCAGGGCGTCGGCAGAAGCAGGAGGTGGCCGGCGTGTGGCCGCGGGCGCCGGCCACGCGCTCCTCGTCCTCCTGGCGGGAGGAGGACGACGACTGGCAAGGCCAGTCGGCTGGGCCGAGCCAGGTGGGCTGGGCCAGCACAGGTAAGGCCCAGGTGGGCTTCCCTCTCTCTCTCTTTTTTGATTTGTTTCTGTTTTTCTATTTAACTGCAACTGTTGGGCTTTATTAAAAATACTAAAACGTTTCCAAAAATCCTGAAAATAAATGTGGGCTCTGTTTAGAATATTTCCAACAGTATACATTTATTTCCAGAATTATTTGAGCATTTAAATTATTTTATAGCATTTAAATGCCCAAAATCAAATACTTATGATTTAATTCAATGACCTTCTATTGAGCTAGAAAATTGTGCACCAATTTTGCCATAGGATCTAACCCAAGACAAAGAGAGTGAACTTTTTAGAAGGGCATTTCAGGTTCATTGAAAAATAATTTTAGTAAACCCTAGTTGTTTTCAGGGGGGGTGTTGGGGGCTCTGTCTTCCCCATTTCAAATTTAAGAGCAATTTAAACATGATGCACACTCTAATGCTTGAACTAACTAGGGTGTGACAGGGCTTACGTACCCCACAATAAGGTGTGAAAAGTCTGAACACTTTCACAAGTGCGGCACCCCGAACTTATAGCATTATATTCATCAGCTCCGAATCATGTCTTTGGTCAAATGTTGGGTTTGTCCGGCTCCTATGTTTTGGTACCCTAGGTTCCACTCTATCGGCTAAGGTAGCGCTAGGAGAACTACTGTGATTGTGCCCCGGTTCTGCTGGGCTAAGCACCTCAGTAGAGAAAGCTAAAACTGATTGTCATGATAAGGCGAGAGACTGGTCACTGTTCGACGAGGTTTTCGAGTCCCTAAAGACTTATGCCTCTTAGAGCGAGGGGCCGACCCTGTCCGGCTTAAATGCGTGTATTGCACCCCTAGGCCTTCCAAATACCTGGGGCTTCACCGAAATTTAAAATTATAGAATTATATGGCTAAGTGAGAGTGATAAAGCATTATTAGTCCAGTTGCCTTGTTCATTGTGCTGAGCACCTCCCTCGAAGGACCCAAACATGGGAACAAGAGTGCTCAGGTTTATCCCAAACACCCCAGCACTCGTGGCATGGGGGTAGAAGCCGAGGACTAGCCATCTCTTAGATTGGATAAGCAGCCAAACAGAAGGTTATATTTTAAATTCACACAAGCGTTGCATAGCGCATATGAAACAAGTTTTCATCATACAAGATCACACGAGCAAGTTTATTGAAATATTACATCCTTTGAACATTCGTCCGCTACAAGACGGGCACCCTTCAGGACACCCACATAATAAATTTCGGGGGTGCCATGCTCCTTGCCCTGCGGCGGCCCTTCCTTGATCAGCTTCACAGTGTCTAGCTTGGCCCACTTCACCTTCACACGGGCGAAAGCCCGGCATGCACCTTCCATGCAGACGGACCGCTTGACGACCTCCAGCCGTGGGCAGGCATCCACAAGTCGCCTCACCAGGCCGAAGTAGCTGTTCAGAAGGGCGTCGCCAGGCCACAGCCGGACTATAAGGCCCTTCATGGCCTGTTCGGCCGCCTTGTGCAGCTCGACCAATAGCTTTAGATGGTCGCTCAGAGGCATCGGGTGTTCGGTCCCAGTATACTGAGACCAGAACAGCTTCTCTGTTGAGCTTCCCTCCTCGGCCTGGTAAAACTGTGCGGCATCCGACACGCTGCGGGGCAAATCTGCGAATGCTCCTGGAGAGCTCCGAATTCGGGTAAGTAATCGGTAATTTACTTTTACATGCTTGCTCAGCATATAGAATGCCTTACCCGCCGCTATCTTCTTCATTGTGTCAATCTCCTGGAGGGCCTTTTGGGCTTCGGCCTTGGCACTTTTTGCGCTCTCGAGGGCCGCGGCAAGCTCAGACTCGTGCATCATCGAGTCAAGCTTGAACGCCTCGTGCTTCGTCACGAGAGCCTGCAGCTCTTGCTGCACCTCCCCCACCCAAGCCTCTTGCTTTTCTTGCTCGGTGCGCTCCTTGGTCGCCACTTCGGTCGTGGCCCCTGGCAAATTCACGATGATCCTGTCATTTTGCAATCGCACTCTTTTTATGCATATCCATAGACTAGGTACTACTTACCTTTGTTCTCCTCGAGCTGCCTCTTGGCAAGGCTGAGCTCGTCCTGGGACCCTTTTTATGCATATCCATAGAGTAGGTACTACTTACCTTTGTTCTCCTCGAGCTGCCTCTTGGCAAGGCTGCCTCCTGCTTTAGTACGGCGACCTCCGCAGTCAGTGCGGCGGACGCCAGCAGCGAAGCCTACATATGCATATTGACATACTCATATTAGACTCCTGCGATATTGTTTGATCCTCTGTTCGGCTTTTCTTTGTGAACACCAAACGGAGCATCAGGGGCTACTGTCTATGCGGTAATATTTTCCTATATTTTAAATACTTACCTCAAAGCCTGTTAGAAGGCTGGCATAGGCTTCAGTCAATCCGCTCTTAGCAGACTGAACCTTCTGGATCACCGCACTCATGATAGTACGGTGCTCCTCGTCGATGGAAGCGCTACGAAGCGCTTCCAGCAGATTTTCCGGCACCTCTGGATGGACAGAGGTCACCGGTACAGGCGTCTCGCCCCTCTTAGAAGGAGGTCACCTGCCCGAGTCCGGAACCACTGGAGGTTCCAGCGCGGTGTTCGGCTGAGGGCCGAACTTGGAGCTCTCAGGGGCCTTGTCCCCTCGGCTCCCGGAGTCCGGGAGGCCGCCTTGAGGCACCTCTGGGACTGTCTCCCCTCGACCCGGTGGCTCGTGAGACAGCACCTCGGCGTCGTCCGCAGGATGAGGGGAGGTGGCGGTCGGGACTGTATCACTATCCATATCCGACGAGCCTAGGGAGCCGTCCGATGATACATCAATATGGGCTCGGGGCAGCCTGCATAATCATATTTCGGCATTAGGTGAAGTAGTGAGACAAAGGAATACTATGAGTTACTCTGGTATCCGAATACTTACGACTTCCCCAGGGGGTTGGCCCTGGGTAGCCACTCGTCTTCGCCGTCGGCGATGGTGGTAGAGCTGTCCGGAAGGAGAGTCCTCCCCTTCTTGGACCCTTCGGCCTCCCCAGTTGGGGCGGCCTTCCTTTTCTTGTCTCCCCCGTCTGGAGGGGGAGCATCTTCTTCTGCCTCCTCGTCTTCGGGGGAGGATTGCACCGTAGAGTCCTCGGACGGTGAGTCCGATGACGCCTGGCGTCGGGAACTCTTTCGGGTTCCCTTTGCCTTCTTGGTCTTCTCCGGCACCGTATAAGGAGCCGGAGTCAGCATCTTCATCAGAAGAGCGTTTGTTGGCCTTTGGGCAAAGGAGTCGGACAGTCAATCTGTCTGGCCGTCCCCTACCAGTCCTGTCAAAGGTACGGGAGTTTAGATACCGCATGGAGTCAATCTATGAAAAATAAGTATCCTATAAGAGGTAAAGCAGCTTACCGCACTGGCTTGGCGCTTCGCGCTGAATCCACAATCCTCAGTAATGGGAGGGGCGACCTCGGTGCTCTTGAACAACACCCTCCAGGCATCTTCGTGAGTTGTGTTAAAGAGCCTGTTCAGAGTTCGGTGCTGTGCCAGGTCGAACTCCCACAAGTTGAAGGTCCGTTGCTGGCACGGGAGGATCCGGCGGTGGAGCATGACCTGGACTACGTTGACAAGTTTGAGCTTCTTGTTCACCATGTCCTGAATACATGTTTGGAGTCCGGTCAGCTCTCCTGAACTACCCCAGGACAAGCCCTTCTCTTGCCAGGAGGTAAGCCGTGTGGGGAAGCCAGATCGGAACTCGAGGGCCGCTGCCCACGTAGGGTCACGCGACACGGTGATGTAGAACCACCCCGATTGCCACCCCTTTATGGTTTCCACGAAGGAGCCCTCGAGCCATGTGACGTTGGGCATCTTGCCCACCATGGCACCTCCGCCCTCCGCCTGGCGGCCGCTCACTACCTTCGGCTTGACATTGAAAGTCTTCAGCCATAAGCCGAAGTGGGGCTTGATGCGGAGGAAAGCCTCGCACATGACGATAAACACCGAGATGTTGAGGATGAAGTTTGGGGCCAGATCGTGGAAATCCAGGCCGTAGTAGAACATGAGCCCCCGGACAAATGGGTGGAGAGGAAATCCCAGTCCGCGAAGGAAATGGGTGAGGAACACTATCCTCTCATGGGGCCTGGGGGTGGGGATGAGCTGCCCCTCCTCTGGGAGCTGGTGCGCGATGTTGTTGGGCAAGTATCCGGCTCTCCTCAGCTTCTTGAGCTCATCCACCTACCTCCCGCTTCGGACATGGTTGGAGAAGGTCGAGGTGGGAAATGCGAACTTGGGCGCTGGAGCTCGAGTGTGCGAAGGTGGATGAGCAAAGGAGGAAGAAGGCGTGGATGAAAAGGTAAATCCTTATCCCATTGTATGGGCGGACGAAACTATGCGTCCCCACTAGCCTAGTAAAACTCGCTTCTCCCCTAAGCGCCGTAATCGATGGCACGATGGGGTTACCCACACCCGTATTGATGAGAATCCCGTGATAAGGGGTCACAATCTCTGCTTTGATAAGACATGTCAAAAAACTGCCTCGCGTTATGTGCGGGGCTAGTTAAAGGAAATGGTTCGAATAATCACCGGGCCGTGACATAATGTCGTGTTGCCAAAACAAGTTAGCAAATTGGATTTGTGGAAATATTATTCTCTCTACGGTGGTATGTGGAACTTATTTTGCAGGGTCGGACACTATCCTTATATTCAAATTCTTCCGTGGTATATTCGGAGGAGGAACCCGCCTTGCAATGCCAAAGACAATACTGCGTGCCGGACTCATCGTCATTGAAAGCCTGGTTCAGGGGCTACTGTGGGAGTCCTGGATTAGGGGGTCTCCGGACAGCCGGACTATCTCCATTGGCCGGACTGTTAGACTATGAAGATACAGGATTGAAGACTTCGTCTCGTGTCCGGATGGGACTCTACTTGGCGTGGAAGGCAAGCTAGGCAATACGGATATGTGTATCTCCTCCTTTGTAACCGACCTTGTGTAACCCTAACCTCTCCGATGTCTTTAAAAAATGGAGGGTTTTAGTCCGTAGGACAACATACAATCATACCATAGGCTACCTTCTAGGGTTTAGCCTCTCTGATCTCGTGGCAGATCTACTCTTGTACTACCCATATCATCAATATTAATCAAGCAGGATGTAGGGTTTTACCTCCATCAAGAGGGCCCGAACCTGGGTAAAACATTGTGCCCGGGTTCTTTGTCATATGGATGCTAGCGACACTATCATATACATGAGCCAAAAGGCGCAAACAGTCCCGGGCCATGGTAAGGCGACACCCGTGGGAATACCGTGCGTGAGGCCGCAAAGTGATATGAGGTGTTATAGGCTAGATCAGTGTGACTTGGAATCGGGGTCCTGACAGCGTTCGCATCAAACCGGACTGCATATAGGTTCGTTAAGCCAAACTGGTCGATGTCGAGTCTAGAAATGCTTTAGTTATATGTAGGGGAATTGATTGTGGGAGGGAACGTAAGGCTGTTTTTACTCCTTTTCCTTATGCCCTCTTATCTGAGTCATCCTCTTCTCTTTCCACGTGGGTTAAGGACTAGGATCTCATCTTCTATCAGGTTCACATGTTACTAATTCGTAGAATCTTAGGATTGTTGGTTTCAGGCCTCAGTTCAGTTTCTACTACTTTTAGTATGCTGTCAGTTAAACCAGAACCTTGATATGAGGTTGTTGAGTGGTATTGCCAAATCTTGTGAATGTCTCAAATCTTTTTCTGAGCATTTACAGTCGTTATGCTGTCCGAATTCTCCTAGAAAATTCTAATACCTTTGCATTATTTTGTTCTTTTGGATGGCCACCCACACCCAGAATCAGGTGGTTCATTTGACTCGATGCCTCGATATACCTGGTGACACGGCCATGCTAGTCTGTGTGATGACTGAGGCGGGCTATCGATGGTATCCTGAATATACCGTTGAGGATCAGTATCGAGACTTCAACCAAAGCCAATATCTTTGCACAGTCAGGATATACCCTTCCTATCCTGGAGCTCCTAAAGCCCTCCATTGTTCATATGGACTTGGGATTACCATCGAGATGTCCGTACAGGACGCTGCTTACTCGATGATGACTATCATGCGAGCTAGACCCCCCTTACTTCGGAACACTGAGTTCCGCTATATGCCAGCATCACTTCCTAGGGCAGAAGGTTACTATTAGGCTCTTTACGCTGACTCCTCCCATGAGGATTCACTACTCCGCACCACCACTGTCGGGGTATGGGGTCCCGACAAACCCTTAAGGTTCGAACACTGGGGTGCGGGCGAAGTCTTTCCCTCTAGCCAATCTACGCTCTAGCTTGCTAGGATATTGCGGACGAACTCGACGAACTCACATAACAGAAGGACACGTGGTTTATACTGGTTCGGGCCACCATTGTGGTGTAATACCCTACTCCAGTGTGGTGGTGGTGGATTGCCTCTTGGGCTGATGATGAACAATACAAGGGAAGAACGGCCTCCCGAGGTTGAGGCGCTCTTGTGCTTGCCGATCTTGTGTGTGGGGGGGTGGTCTCCCTCTCTCAAGCTAAGATCAGATCCTCTCCAGCCTCTCTTCCCGACCGTGGTGGCTTGTCCTATTAATAGAGGCCCTGATCCTCTTCCCAAATATCGAGCGGGAAGGGAGCCAACAATGGCGGGCTAATTTGAAGGGGGACAACTAGTACAAGCTATCCTGACAAAAGTAGTCTTTGCCTGCACAAAGTTCTGGTGGTGATGCTATTTTGGGCTCCATGGTGACCTCCGTTTTGCAGTCCATGGTCTTGGTCTGATCGCACCAAAATGGCAACCTTTGCCTGAGGCCTCGGTACACCGCGGATGCGCTTGCCCCCTTTGAACCAAAGAGGAAACAAGGACATTGTGCGCGCTGGCGCCTGCCTGGCGCCCGCCTGGTGTCGATCATCACGGCTCACGCGATGAGAACCTCGTGAAGTTCGCCTTGCCTTGATATCTCCACCCCTCGTGAGCCTGCCTAGCTAGGCCACTCCAAAGGAGGTCTTGCGTCGTCCGCCTCGCGAGGCTTGGCACCTCGCGAGGGTCTTGGGTGCTTTGTTGGTGAAGAAGGGCCGTACGACCTGCTGGCTCAGCCACGCCGCGGGCCGCAGGCAGGCAAGTCTGGGGACCCCCGTTCCCAGGACGCCGACAGTAGCCCCCGGGCCAAAGGTGCGTGCGGGCTAGGCTTCGCGGCGAGGCCAAGGGTCAAGTTCGGAGTACTACGGGCCCCCAAAGCCTCCGGCCTCGGTTGACGCATGACGGTTGATTGGACATGGGCGTCTCCGCTTCCCCACGCTGTTTCGGCAACTGCTTGACCTGACAAAAGGCTGGCGCGGGGGGCACTTGCCTTCATTGCTTCTTCCTCGCCTCGCTCCAGATCCCCTTTCTTGCTCTTTGCCACCACTACCTACAGATCTACTCCGTCCTCGTTCTGCATCTTCCGCTCATGGAGCCGCGCAAGGTCAAGGCTTCCTCGTCCCCGGCTTGGTACGAGCCCGCTCTTGAGGCACCCACAGTCACGGAGAAGAGCCTTGCCTCCGTACGCCTACTGACGGTGGGAGAGACCAACGAGTGGGGGAAGACGGAGCTCCAGCTTGCCTCCGACGAGCCGGAGCCTGAGGGGAGCACCTTCTTCCCCTTCTTTTCGAGCGGCGTTGCTGTCGGGTTGGTTCCTCTCTTATCTGATTTCTTTTATGAAGTCCTTGAACACTATGGGCTGCAAGCGTTGCACCTCCATCCCAACTCTATCCTCCTCCTCTCCATCTTTGCCTACTACTATGAGGCGTACCTGGGTGTGATGCCGTCCATGGCGCTCCTGGGCCATTTCTTCTTCCTCCGCATCAGCGAGGGCCACATCTCTGGATGCGCTAACTTTGTCGAGTCCGGCAAGGCCGGCTCGATCTCCAGCACCGGGAAGAGGGCCGACAACATTCGATCCAGGTGGGTCATGGTAGATGCCAAGCTCGCCCATCCGCGCTTGGTCTTGCCGACGGAGGCGGCTCGGCAAGGCAAGGAATGGCCCAGGGCGGGGCTTGTCGACGAGCGGGCGTCGTTAGTATTGGAGCAGATGATGGCTGACCTGAAGCCGGGCAATTCGAGGCGGCTAAAATGACGGGAGTGATGCTCCTGAGGGAGTTCTTGACGCTGTGGGTCGCCCCACTCCAGGTGCGCGCGCCCCTTCTGGCAGCTTGAAGGAGGGGAGAACAAGGCCCGTCTGAGGCCGGGGGACCTGCCCGACGACGAACAGGACGCCGTCCTGCGCCTCATAGTTGGAGACAACCAGGAGTACCCGCCTAGCGCCTTCATTCCCCTGTTCCAATGCAGGGACCGAGAGGAATTCGTCGCCTCCAGGCCGACTTTTGATGCGTGCGGGCTGGTGCCACAGGTGCTTTCGGGAGCTTCTTCGGCGACAAAGCCGGTGGAGGTGTCTTCTGGCGAGTCCCGCGGAGAGGGGGAGGAGGAGGAGGACTCTGAGGAGACCCCGGAAGAGGTGGAGGAGACCTCCCTTCCGAGCAAGGCCGAGCTTCTCCACGCCCTTCCTGATGATGCTGAGGCTGACACCTACCAAGGAGGGAAGGAGCAACCCCTCGTCCCGACGAAGGGTAGGTCGTCGCTGGTGGACCGTGGTGCCGCCTCCACTCCAACACCTCCTGGGGCTGGATCCGGTTCCGACTCCACACCGCTTGGCGCCACCGGAACCCGAGCGCCTGCTCCTCAGGTCCCGATGCTGTCGGGCCTCAAGCTTCACAAGCGAAGGGTGGAGTACCTTGTGGTGGACTGGTAGGTGTCTCGAATTTCGCTTGGTCTGTGTAGGTGCCTGTTTTTTTTCTGATGCTCGCCTTTGGTTGATCAGGCCGACATCTTCGGCGAAGAAGAGGAAGGATGGTACAGCAGCTGTGCCTCCCTCTGCATAGCAAGGAGGCAATATCGCCTGTGCCTCCCCAGCCCGGTCGTCTTTGCGGGGCCACGAAGAGCCCCGTCGCATGGAGTCAGCCCCCATGGCCCCACTGGCTCCGGAGGTGCCGGTACTTGGCGCGGCTGATGAGGTCCCAGCTGCTCCGGAGCCTGCGGTCTCCCAAGCGCCGGTGACGGCGCCACTTCCTCCTACTGCCGCGACTCCACTCCTTGGTTCCTCTGCTCCCGCTGCCGTCTTGGAGCGTGCCTTTTCAGAGATGACCCAACTGCAAGTGGATCTCCTGAGCGCTGACCCGCGCCTGGTGGCCGGGCGTCTGGAGTTGGCCTCCGGCTAGCTTCACTCTGACCTGGCGGTACGCGCGGTGCTGGCCCAGGCTGTTGCGGCTTCCGAGAGGTAGAAGCAAGGGGACATCGACGCTGCAGCTGATCGTGAGGTGGCTCTGAAAGACGCCCAGGCCGCTCGTGACTGCTGCCAAGCGCTGGATGGCGAGTTGCGGCGCCTACGCGATAAGCATGCCGAAGAGGCGCACCGCCGCGAAGGAGAGGAGAAGGAGATGAAGGCCCGGGAGGAAGCCATTAGGAACCGTGATGCTGAGCTGGGGAAGAGGCAGGTTGCCGAGCGCAACCCGTTGGTGGAGCTGGAGCAGAAGATGGGGGCGAAGTTGGCCGATCTCAACGCCAAGGCGCGGGTCTTGGACGAAGACCGTGTGGCCTTCACCGATGTAGAGAAGAGATCTCAAAAAGCGCTGAAGACGCTCTGCGTGCGTGGCATGGAGAAGCCGCTGGATACCGACGAGGATGGCCCCGCCCAGCTGCTTCCTCTCGTGGTGAAGGCGCTTGAGGAGGTCGTTGAGGGCGTCGGTCCCATGGCAGAGGCGGAAGCTCGTGTTCTATCTTCAGCCGCTCTTACCCGCGTCCTCGGCCATCTGCACCTCCGTGACCCCAATGCCTAGTTTGACGAGCTACTGGAGCTTGTGGCTGAAGATCTCTACGAGATCACTGCCGCAACCGTTCAAGGTCAAGTGGAGGCTTTGCTAGGGAAGTTCCACGGCTTTGTCTCCGATCCTCTGTCTGGTGATGCCACGGATCCTGCGGCTGGTGGCGAAGGTGAAGACATCGTCGCCCACAGGGGAGCTCCTTGCGTAGGCGACGACGACATCTAGGGGTGACCCGCGGCTATTCTCCTTGTTTTATTCCTGCGACATACATCAGGCCTCGTGGAGGCGTTTAGACTTTTCATTTGGTATTGTGAGAATAGTATGCTTGTAATATTTGCTTTTAGATTCTGCGTTTTCCTTCCTTATTTGCCTTGTTCTGCTTCGGCAGAGCCCGGCCCCGCGCATACATCAACCCTTGTTGGGCTGACCGGAGACCAGGATGGTCCAAGGAGTGAGGGACTACGTGACCAGTTGGGCTCCTGAGTCGCGATGCTCAGGAGTCCCCCTTGACGTGCGAACGACATATAGGGAGAGTTCGTGAGGATAGAATAATGTTCTACGTCAGCAGAGCCCAGCCTCGCGCATGCCTCAACCGCCATTGGGCCAACTAGAGACCAGGACGGACCATGGAGTGAGGGGCTACGTGACCAGTTAGGCTCCTGAGTCGCGATGCTCAGGAGTCCCCCTTGACGTTCAAACAATTTCCATACCTGCCCTCGCCGAGGCCTCGGGAGGGACGCGCGACGCCCAGGTCTGGGGGAACTGGTTGGGTGGCGTGCGCTTGGGCGTGACCTGAGCGCAGCCCCCGTGCCCAGCCCTCTCGCGCGACTCCCCCGAGGGGAGGCATCGTGGTGAGGCTAGGCGCTCAGCTCTGGGCTCCCTGAGGTTTGTACGACCGTGGGGTTGCCCTCGGTTGTTTATCACCAGCGCGGAGCGTAGTGCTTCCGCTTGTGCACGGGCATAGCTGCTCCTCGGCAGTGTCGACAGCCAGCGCGGAGCATGGAGCTTCCACTTGGGCGTGGGATGGAGGCCCCCTCCGGGAGGAGCCCCCGGGGCGTGTATAGCCCCGCCCTAACACATGGCTTGCATGGCAGGGCTGTGAGGTGTATCTGGGCACTCGTGAGCCAGCACGGGACTCACGAGGCCCTACCTCAAGGAGGGTTGCGCCTGGTCTTGAGTCTTGGTGACTGCATGTCCCTGCAAGGCGGTTAGATGCAAGCGCTCTACGTCCTCAGGTCCCGGCCCTCGAGCGAGCTCAGCCGCCACTGGTATGCCAGGTTGCGATGCTGTGGTCAAGGCTAGGGGGTGAGGGCTGGAGAGCCAGTAAGAGCTCCTGATTCGCGATGCTCGGGAGCCCCCCTTTTAGCGTGCAAGCAAATTACATGGGGTGAACGGACCCGTGGCGAGTGGTGATCAAACAGGTGATAGCAGTTGGCAGGTTAAGTATGAAGATCAGATTGCCTGAGATAAATGCAAGAAGGTACATGCCACTGGGTCTTGCCCGAGCAGCATGGGGATGATGCGGCCCGAGGGGCGCCCCCAGCGAGGTAAACTTAGGAACATAAGCAAAAGGGATACATGCCACAGGGATGGACCCACGTGGCCTGGGAATAGTGCAGCCCGAGGGGCGCTCCGCAGCTTAAATGAACTTGGAAAATGTCACCTGGGTCTGTAGACAAAGTAGAGCTGGTGCAGCTGAAGCCAGGCGTCGAAGGAATGACTCCTCATGAGCCACCGGGACCCTGAGCCTCGGGAGGCTCAGGGGGCTCAGGAGGTTCCCTGAAGGCCACCGCCATCTCCTCCCAAACGGCGTGGAACCTGGCCTCCTAAGCCACTTAGACTTGCCGCACATGGCGCTGATGGGCCGATGCCACGTTCGGCAAGCCGAGGGGCGTGCGAACGAAACTGTGTGGTGGACCCTCATAGCGGCCTGCACGTGCTGGCCAGAAGCGTTCCTGAGATGCGGCCCTATTGAGCCGTGGGATGTCGATGCAGGCGCGCAGCTCAGCACCCTCGCCTGGGTGGTGAGCCACCCTCTGTGAGCGGCTGTCACCACACATGGCTCTTGCGTCTTGTAGCTCTTGGGTGGTCTTGGTGATGAACTCCTGGGTGGTGGGCATTCCTTGCCCCATGCTCTCCTGAGGAACACATGCCGCGAAGCACGCTTCCAAGTGGTGCCCAAGTGCCTCCCTTGTGAGATTGCCAAGGTCTGATGCCCTCCAGAAGAGAGCCCCCGAGCCTTGCCTGAGGAGGGCGCGGGGCGCGCTTTCCTATGTGCTGGAGGGAGGCGCCCCTGGAGCAGGCGCCGATCCAGACGAGGCTCCTGATGCGACACCATCTTCCTGGGGTCCTGTACGGCGCGGTAGCTTCTTCTTGGGGATGGTCTCCGGAGGGCCTTCACTTCTGCTGTCAGGGTTGTCGATTGCCGCAGCTTGGAAGCGCTCAAGGGAACACACCGCGTCCCTTTCTTCACATGGGACCGTGATGATTCCCTCGCTTCCTGGCATCTTGAGGACATCGTAGCCGTGGTGAGTGACTGCCATGAACTTGGCCAGGGCTGGGTACCCGAGGATGGCGTTGTACGGCAGGCGGATGTGTGTGGCGTCGAAGTCGATGAGCTCGGTGCGGTAATTCTTGCGCTCCTCGAAGGTGACTGGCAGGCAAACTTGCCCTATTGGTGTGGTGGAACCGTCAGTCACTCCTGAGAAAGGCTTGGTTGGTTGGAGCTGCTCATAGGGCACTTGGAGGCTGTCGAATGTGTCGGCGGATAGGACGTTGAGCCCTGCGCCGCCGTCGATGAGAGTCTTGGTGACTTGCACATTACTGATGACTGGGGAGCACAACATAGGGAGCGTGCCAGCGGTGGCTGCGCACTTGAGCTGGTCGGCCGAGCTGAGGTGATGGCGCATTGGGACCACCGGAGCGGGCGCGTGGCCTCGAGCTTGGGGAGCACCGCGTTCACCTCGCGAGCAAACTGCTTGAAGATGCGCTGAGAGGCAGTGGCCTGCGTGCCACCCAAGATGCAAGTGACTGAGCGCGGCTCCTGGAAGCACCCAGCCCCCTCTTCCTGGTGGTGGTCGTCGTTCCTCTTTGGTGGCGGCAACGGGGGAAGACCAGCGTTGCCCTAGGGGCGATCCTCACAAGGCGGGTCCCTCCAGGCGCCCTCGCGAGGTTGGTCCTGCCAGCGGTCCTCACGAGGCCGGTCACGCCACTCCTGGCGCGGGCCACGGTCGTCCCAGCATCCGCCTCCGCGTCCTCCTCCATGGTCGTAGCCCCGGTCGTTGCGCTCGAGGCATCGGCCGAAGCGTCCTTCCCGAATGGCTCTGAGCTCTTGACAGTCGCTGGTGTTGTGGGTGTTCAGGTTGTGGAATGCGCAGAATGGGCGGCCTTTCTTGGATGACTCGGGCTGAACTCTGCCTCGCTTGGTGTCGGGCTCTGCTGCGAGCACTATTGCCTCCTTGTGCTTCACGTCCTTGGCCTTGGCCTTCTTTTCCTCCACTCCTGCAGCTGGCAGCTCAAGGAGAGAGAGGCGCCCCTCCTCAGCTCTTGCGCACCTGGTCGCCAGGTTGAACAACTCCTGAGATGTGCAAAGCTCCTCATGGATTGCCAGCTCTTCCTTCATTTTGACGTTGCGGACGCCGTCGGAAAACACGGAGATGATGGCCTCGTTCGTGACCTTAGGGATCTTGAGGCAGATGCTGTTGAAGCACAAGATGTAATTGTGGAGGGTCTCTCCTGCCTGTTGCTTGATGCGGCGCAGGTCGCCCGTGACTGGTGGGCAGTCACGGCTGCCTTGGAAGTTGGCGATGAAGCGGCCGCGCATCTCGTCCCAGGAGGAGATCGAGCCGTGCTGCAGGTTTAGGATCCAGGAGTGGACCCCATCCTTGAGAGCCATGGGAAACCAGTTCACCATGACTTTTTCGTCGCCATTGGCCGCTTTGATGCTCAACTCATAGAGCTGCAGGAACTCCGCGGGGTCGGCGGTGCCGTCGTATCGAGGAGGCAGATCTGGCTTGAACTTGCCCGGCCAGGCAACACTGCGCAGCTCAGGGGTGAAGGCGCGGCAGCCTGCTGTGGTTTCCGGGGCCCGTTTCGGGGGCGGAGCTTGGTCTTGGCGAGGCCGCGCTGTGCCACTGCAGGCAGCGTGCGGTCTTGACGAGGTGGCACTGGGAGCGCTGGCACAGCTTCTCGCGGCCGCGGGATTTCTTGGCAGCTCCTTTATTCACGCGCGGGTGCCGGGCGCGGCGGATCATGCCACGGAGGCGCGTGCCTTGGCGCCAAGGCACCGTCTTGGGGTCGAGGTGGTGGAGGAGCGCCACGAGCCCCGTTACCCGCGGCCTACTGAGGGTGAGGCAGAGAGTGAGAAGGCGTCAGAGAGCCCCCCGCGGCACGGACGAGCTCGGCGACGCGGTCGAGCCACTCCTCATAGACGTCGTCCACCGGGAGGTAACGCAGGAGCTCATTCGCCGCGATGAGCACAACCTGCGCCTCCAGGGGTGCGCGGTGCGCGTGGGACGAAGAGCCAGCAGGAGTGAGTGATGGAGTAGTGGTGCGGCCGTCCTGCTGCACCAAAGGATGTTGCGAGGACGCCTGCTGCTCGTTTCCCACCGGGCAGGTGGCACTGTTGGCGGCGGGGGACGGAGAACGACGAGGCAGCCCGCCGACAGGAGCCGTCTGAGCGATGTGGGCGGCGAGGGTAGCCCGACGCTTAGCTCGAGCGCGGCGAGCGTCCGACATGGAGACGATGGATCGATGGAGCGACGAACTGATGGAAGGGAAGCTACGGCGCACCCCTACCTAGCGCGCCAAATGTCGAGGTATGGGGTCCCGGGAAACCCTTAAGCTTCGAACACTGGGGTGCGCGCGAAGTCTTTCCCTCCAACCGATCTACGCTCTAGCTCGCTAGGATCTTGCGGACAAACTCGACGAACTCAGAACACAAAAGGACACGGGGTTTATACTGGTTAGGGCCACCGCTGTGGTGTAATACCCTACTCCAGTGTGGTGGTGGTGGATTGCCTCTTGAGCTGATGATGAACAATACAAGGCAAGAACAGCCTCCCGAGGTTGAGGCGCTCTTGTGCTTGGCGAGCTTGTGTGTGTGGGGGTGGTCTCTCTCTTTCAAGCTAAGATCAGATCCTCTCCAGCCTCTCTTCCCTACCGTGGTGGCTAGTCCTATTTATAGAGGCCCTGGTCGTCTTCCCAAATATCGAGCGGGAAGGGAGCCAACAATGGCGAGCTAATTTGAAGGGGGACAGCTAGTACAAGCTATCCTGACAAAAGTAGTCTTCGCCTGCACAAAGTTCTGGTGGTGATACTGTTCTGGGCTCCACGGTGACCTCCGTCTTGCAGTCCATGGTATTGGTCTTGTTGCACCAAAACGGCAACCTTTGCCTGAGGCCTTGGTACTCCACGGCTGTGCTTGCCCCCTTTGCACCAAAGAGGAAGCAAGGACGCTGTGCGTGCTGGCGCCCGCCTGGTGTCGATCGTCACGGCTCACGTCACGAGAACCACATGAGGTTCGCCTCACCTTGATATCTCCGCTCCTCGTGAGCCTGCCTAGCTAGGCCACTCCAGAGGAGGTCTTGCGTTGTCGGCCTCGCGAGGCTTGGCCCCTCGCGAGGGTCTTGGGTGCTTTGTTGGTGAAGATGGGCCGTACGGCCTGCTGGCTCAGCCACGCCGCGGGCCACAGGCAGGCAAGTCTAGGGACCCCCGTTCACGGGACGCCGACAACCACAGAGATGCTTGAGGACAAGGACCGTGAGAATCATGCCTTGTGAATGGAGCTTTTCAACAGTCGAGCTGACCACTAGGCCACTCTGACACGGTTTGCACCTGCCGTGCACGCTGGGTATATGGACATGAGGGACTTGTACACCGTGCGGTCTGGCCTACTGGATCGTATGGACTGGTGTGATGTAGGAGGCATCACTCCTCCCCGTGGACCCTGTCTGCCGCCATTTGTGGGACCAAGGCCACATCCGAGTCCTTATGGACCGCAAGCTCCACAGAACGGACTGTTTCCAGATGATCATGTTCAGCTCCCCGTATATGGTGGTAATCTCTATGAGGATTACTACGGAGACATCTGAGTTGGAAGTGGGTAGTAGTTCCACTAATACTGTGACAGTTGTATTTCCACAGTCCTGCGCGTCTGGTGGAATATGACTTAGTGTGTACTGAATTCCGGAGGTGTAGAAAAATAATGTATAGGAGCTTGGAATGCCTCTGATGAGATGTAATGTTCCTCACCATAGTTGTACTTGAGCCCGGGCTTGTACTAAACTATGTATGGTGTGTATGACTGATGGTATATATATCTGGCAGTTTCTGTACTACCATGTCATACGGATGAACATCTCTTCATTCTGTGTCATCCATTACATTATGCATTCTTCTGCCACGGTTTTGCCATCCTTGTCTAAACCATTGTTTTGTTTTCCTAGGATGGTGAACACCCGAAGCACCCCTACTATTCAGGAGCAGGGTGAAGCCAGTGGAGCTAGGGATGGGAATCTGCCCCATCCACCTTCCTTGGCTGAAGTCATGTTGGAGGCAGAAACGAATAAACGCAAGACCAACCGGTTGTTAGAACGCATCGAGCAGAATACTGCACGTTCCCAGAGGAACGACTTGGTGTCTCTTAATGATTTCATCAAGCTGACTCCACCAACCTTCCATCATCCTGTCGAGCCTCTCGATGCGAATGATTGGCTTCGCAGCATTACCCATAAGCTACGTTCTGTACACATAGCAGAAGCTGACAAAGTCACTTACGCTGCTTATCGCCTTGAGGGCCCTGCTAGCTTTTGGTGGGAAAACTATGAAGCTATGCGCCCAGCCAGCCAGGTTACCACTTGGGATGAATTCAGCGCGGCTTTTTGTGAACACCACATTCCGGAGGGTCTTATGGATCGCAAGAGAGAGGAATTCTGTAACTTCACCCAAGGCAGACTGACCGTGGATGCCTACAGCTGTGAGTTTGGGAACCTGGCACGATATGCACCTGAGGAAGTGTCCACTGACGCCAAGAAGTAGGCGAGGTTCCGGATGGGACTTAGCCCTGAACTTCGCCATGACCTCCGTTTGCACGAGTGCACCTCTTTCTAGAAGCTTGTGAACAAGGCCATCAGTGCTAAGACCGGTCAGACTGACTATGAGGCTACACATAAGCATTCCCGTGATTTTGGTTCTTCATCCGGCTTTGGTTCTCAGAAGCATCGGGTGTGGATTCCAAACACAGCCCTGTCACCCAGGTTCACCCCGAGGCCATCCTATGAGGTACCTCGCCCAACCCAGTAGTATACACATCCTAAGGCTTATGGTGGACCGGCCGCCAATGCTGCTCCGTGGACCAACACTGTGACATGCTTCAAGTGCGGAGAGCTGGGTCACTACAGTCGAGAGTGTCCCCAGAACAACAACCCCAACCAGTGTTGAAAGTCCGTTGGCCGTGGTAAGCGAGCGGGAAAGGTACTTTATGCCAAGCCAACCACCACTTCACGTGCCCATGTTAACTATGTCTCAGCAGAGGAGGCTCATGATGATCCTAACGTCGTCCTCGGTACGCTCATTGTTAACTGCCATCCGACATCCGTTCTTTTCGATACTGGACCATCTCATTCATTCAGATCTAAGAGCTATGCTCGGTTGCATAACACAACATTTTGTGACATGCCCACCACCATGGAAATTCAAACCCCTCGCTCTAGATGGCAAACTTCTAGAGTAAGCCATGGAAATGAAATCCTTATCGATAGACTTGTCTTCCTTGCATCCTTAATAGCTCTCAAGTCCTCGGACATAAATATCATCTTAGGTATGGACTAGATGTCAGCCCATTATGCTAAGATTGATTGTGCCACTAGAACTGTTCAACTTACTCACCCATCGGGCAAGACAGTCAATGTCTTAACTCGAGTGGCCAAACGTCAACTCTACTACCTAAATGCCAACCCTCTTCCAGACCTTGAAGATATTGCGGTAGTCCGTGGCTTCCCGGATGTCTTTCCAGAAGAATTGCCAGGTGTTCCACCTGACAGGGATGTCGAGTTCGTGATAGAACTTGTACCAGGAACCGTTCCAATCTCTAGAAGACCCTATATGATGGCACCCCTAGAACTAGCTGAACTTAAGAAACAACTCGATGAGTCCGTGAAAAAGGGTTTCATCCGACCTAGTTCTTCTCCATGGGCTTGCCTCGAGCTCTTCATCAAGAAGAAAGATGGTACGGATCAGATGGTTGTAGATTATTGACCCGTTAACTTGGTCACCATAAAGAACAAGTATCCGCTCCCCAGGATGAACGACTTGTATGATCATCTCGCTGGATCCTCAGTCTTCTCCAAAATGGATCTGAGGTTGGGCTACCATCAAATCAAAATAAAAAACAGGGACATTCCCAAAACAACCTTTTTTACTTGTTATGGCCAATACGAGTACACCGTCATGTCCTTCGGTTTAACCAATGCCCCAGCCACCTTCTCTCGGTTAATGAACTCGATCTTCATGGAGTATTTGGATAAATTCGTCGTGGTATACCTCAATGATATACTCATCTACTCCAAGCATCTAAGGCTAGTATTGACGAAACTTCGAGAGCATCGCCTTTATGCCAAATTCTCCAAATGTGAATTTTGGTTGCCAGAAGTGAACTACCTAGGCCATGTAATCTCTGGTAAGGGTATTGCTATTAATCCCGAGCGAGTTCAAGCTGTCCTTGATTGGACTCCACCTAAAACGGCCAAGCAAGTTCGGAGCTTCCTTGGCTTAGCGAGCTACTGTCGCTGCTTCGTCAAGAATTTCTCCAAGGTTGCTAAACCTCTAACTGAACTCCTCAAGAAAGATAAAAAGTTCGAGTGGACCCCACAGTGCGAGTTCAGCTTTCAGGAAGTGAAAAGATGCCTAACATCTGCTCCCGTATTGGACCACCAGATTTCCCCAAGGACTTTATTATCTATTGCGACGCCTCGCGACAAGGACTAGGTTGCATACTCATGCAAGATCATCATGTAATTGCCTATGCTTCACGGCAGTTACACCCACACAAGGAAAACTATCCCACACATGATCTAGAGCTTGCAGTTGTAGTCCATGCACTCAAAACCTGGCGACATACATTCTCGGTAATCGTTGCGAGATCTTTACCGATCACCAAAGTCTGAAATATATTTTCACCCAACCGGATTTGAATCTCAGGCAAACATGTTGGGTCGAGTTGATCTCAGATAACGACTTAGGGATAACTTACACCCCGGGAAAAGCCAATGTTATGGCTGATGCACTAAGTTGTAAATCCTATTGTAACAATCTGATGTTACAACAAGGTCAACCACTTCTCCATGAGGAATTTCGTTAGCTTAATCTTTACGTTGTTCCTCAAGGGTTCTTATCTACCTTGGTGGCGAAACCTACCCTTACGGATCAGATCATCAAAGCACAGAAGGTTGACCCGGGAATTTCCCGTATCAAGAGGAACATCCAGAAAGGAGTCGCGAATTGTTTCTCCATTGATGATCAAGGTGTCATGTTCTTTGGAAACCGCTTAGTGGTTCCCAAGGCACGAAACCTGAGGCGGCTGATCCTTAAGGAAGCTCATGAATCTCCTCTCACCATTCATCCCGGTAGTAATAAAATGTATCAAGACCTGCACCAGAGGTTTTGGTGGACTAGGATGAAGAGACAAATCACTCAATATATTGCAAATTGCGACGTCTGTCGTCGTGTTAATGCAAAGAATCAACGGCCTGCTGGGACGCTTCAACCTTTAGCTATTCCTGAATGGAAATGGGATAAAATCGGTACGGACTTCATCACCGTGTTTCCCAGGACCAAGAAAGGGAATAATGCAATTTTCCTTGTCATCGATCGTCTTTCCAAAGTAGCACACTTCCTACCTGTTCGGGAGAGTATAACCGCTAGCCAGCTAGCAGACTTGTATATCTCTCGAATAGTGTCTCTTCATGGTGTTCCATTGGAGATTAACTCAGATCGTGGAAGTCTCTTCACCTCTCGATTTTGGGAAAGTTTCCAAAATGCAATGGGGACTCGTCTCTCCTTTAGCACCGCTTTCCACCCTTAATCAAGTAGTCAAGTAGAACGCGTCAATCAAATTCTGGAAGATATGCTCCGAGCTTCAGTTATCTCATTCGGAATGGATTGGGAGAAATGCCTTCCATTTGCCGAATTTGCTTACAATAATAGCTATCAGTCTAGCTTGGGCAAAGCTCCTTTTGAAGTTCTCTATTGATGAAGGTGTCGAACGCCTCTTAACTAGTTAGAACCCGGGGAAAGACAATTCTTTGGCCCGGATATGATCTAGGAAGCAGAAGAGCATGTTCGCATTGTTCGTGAAAAGTTGAAAATAGCCCAATCCCGTCAAAAGAGCCAATATGATCATAAACATAAAGCCATGATTTTTGAAGTCGATGAGAAGGCTTACCCTCGGGTTACTCCTATGAAGGGGACCCATCGATTCGGTATCAAAGGCAAATTGGCTCCTCGTTACATCGGTCCCTTTCGCATTCTTGCCAAACGAGGAGAAGTTGCCTACCAATTGGAACTACCTCCGCATCTTTCTATAGTTCATGATGTCTTCCACGTTTCTCAACTCAGGCATTGCTTCTTGGATCCTATCCATGGAGTGGACCACGAAACGCTTGATCTCCAAGATAATCTCACATACCGGGAATATCCCGTTCGTATCCTTGATCAAGCCAAGCGTACCACTCGATGCCATAACATCAAGTTTCTCAAGGTTCAATGGTCACACCATTCTGAGAAAGAAGCCACTTGGGAAAGGGAGGATCGTCTTCGACTTGAGTACCCCACCTTCTTCCCGCCGGACCCTAAATCTCGGGAGGAGATTCTTTTCAGTGGGGGTGAGTTGTCACACCCTAGCTAGCTCATGCATTAGAGTGCTGGCATCATGTTCAACTATCAAAAACTTAGAAATGGGGATGATAGAACCCCCAGCACCCCCTGATAACAACTAGGGTTTACTAAAAATATTTTCAATGAACCTGAAATGCCCTTCTAAATGTTCATCATCTTTGCCTTGGTCCTAAACCTCTGACAAAAATGATGCACAAATTTCTAGGTCATCCTAAGGTCACTGGATTAAATCATTAGCTATTTAAATTTGGGCACTTAAATGCTAATAAATATTTTAAATGCTCAAATAATCCTAAAAAAATGTTCCATGTTGGATTTATTCCAACCAGTGGCCATGTGAAGTTTGGTGATTTTTGAAAGTGCCTAGCTATTTTTAGTAATGCCACAAACTTGCAGGAAATAAAACAAAACATTAAATAAAAGAGAGAGAGAGAGGGAGAGAGGGAGAGAGAGAGAGAGAGAAAGGCCAGAGGCCACTTACTTGGCCGGCCCACCTGGCAGCCCAGCACTGTGCTGGCCTATGCCAGCCACCTACTTCCTCCAGCCAGGCAGGCAGGCAGGAGGTGTCGTCGGCGCGTGAGAGCTTGCCACCGCGCCACCTACTTGCCGCTTCGACTGCCTGGGCACCTGGGCGAGCTCCACGTCGCCGCCTCGACCCCGCAGACACCTCGCTCACTCCACTGCTCCTCTCCCTCGCCCTCTCCTCGCCATGGCCGACGCTGCCACGCCCACGCCGCCATAGATCTCGCATCCACCGTCATCCTCGCGGTGCACTACCGTGTCCACGAGCTTCGCCGTCCTCCTCTCCGTCGAGCAGACCGAGCCCCGAGCGATCGCCTGCCCTGGAGCCACCGCAATAGCCTCGTCCGACCTCACCGTCACCGGAGATCCCTTTTGCCGTCACCACCGCACCAGCTCGTCCCCGACCTCGCCGTCTGCTCCGCCATGATCGCCGTGAGCTCAGCAACCTCCCCATCCTCTCTGTTTGCCTTCCCGAGAACCGCAGTGACCGCACCAAGCTCGACCTCACCCGCCGCCACCACCGCACGTTGCCGTCGTGGCCATAGCCACATTGGCTCGCAACCGAGCATGTCATCGTCTTCACCGCACTCGTAGGAGCCCGTAGCACCCCCGCATGCTCCTCGTCGTGCCTCCTAGCGACTAGTTCGACCTCGCCCGAACTCCGACAGCCGCAACGCTCGTCACCGGCGATGTTTCCGGCCACCCCAGCTCCACCCACTGCCACCACCCGACGCGGCTTGCTCCCAGCTGCGTGTAGGAGGTCTTCGCCGTCCATTTGGTCATCAGAGTGCAAAACCCACACTGCCCCACCGCGTCTGGCCTCGTCAGAGGCTAAACGCCGGCGAGTTTGACCCCGTTGACCCAGTTTGACCTCGGGTGGGCCCAGTTTGACACCCCCAGGGTCACTGACGTGTGGGCCATGCCCCTGTTTATTTCAGTGTTCGATTAATTAACGCTAACGAATTTAGTTAATGGGCTGACTCACTGACATGTTGTCCCAGGCCCTAATTAACCTAGATTAGTGCTAACATAACACTAAATAACTCTGTTAGTTAGTTGTTACACTGACATGTGGGTCCCAGCCGTCAGGTTTGACCTGGGCTGGTGCCTTTGACCTGCTTACGTCATCCTGACGCAATGCTGATGCAGTAATTCAATTACTGGAATTATTCTTATACATGAAATTCCAGAAACTGATCTAAACTTCAAAAATTCATAGAAATTAATCTGTAACTCCAAATGCAAACATTTATATATGAAAAATGATCAGAAAATCCTATCTTTCCATCTGTAGTGGTTTCATGCATGTCAGAACACTTTAACCTTGCTGTTTACGTGAAACAAGCTAATGCACTAATATGGCTTCATGTCATGAGCTTAAATTTGAATCTTTGATTCAAATGGACTCATACCAACCTGTTTTAGAATGCATTAGCCAAAAAACAACCATATTGCCATGTCATAGCATGCATCATATTGTTGCATATTGCCATGTAATGATTGTGTTCTGTGTGTTCTTCGTGGTAGGTTCTGCCTCCGACGATACCTTCGAATATCCGACTGAAGGGCAGTACCCTACTACTACTCCATCAGGCAAGCAGCCCCATTGATCATATCGATATAATCCCATGTTCTCGCTCGTGCTCTCATCTACTGCATTTAAGACAACAACGTTTCAAACTGCTGTGTGCTATGGTAGTTGAACCCTTTTCCTCTGCATGACCTGTCATTGCCACAGTAACTAGATGAAACCCACTAGCATGTGTAGGAGTTGTGTCAGGTCTAGCTCATCTGGGTGATGGGCTAGAGTGAATTGAATATGTCGATAATGTCAGTGATGTGTTGAACATGATTTGGTAAAGGAATCGATGAGAGGCCATGTAGGAGTACATGGTGGGTTGTTTCATTGGAACCGCCCTTAAGCACCGAGATATGTATGTGTGATTTAAGAACAAGCTACTACCATGCATTGGGCCCGAAACCATTGGACCCTCTCGGCTTCTTAACCACCCTAGTTCTCTGTTCAGGAGTTGCAACTAGTTTCTGGCGGCCGTGCGTAGCGCTGACCCTAGGGGTGGGCTATGATGCGGTAGATACACCGTGGCCGGGCATGCCGGGCGCCCGTTTGGTGTCTTGGAACCCTGTACACATCGTTCGGGGCTGTATGTGGAAACCTCGGCCGGACTCCCTGCGGATGGAACCTGGATAGGTGATAAACCTGGACTAGAGACTTGAGTGTTTAGGTAGGCCGTGGCCGACACCCTCGTTGGGCTTCCGCTTGAAGGTTGCCGAGTACATGTTGTGTAAACGACGATAAGTGGTGAGAGCGTGTGTGAAGAAGTACGCCCCTGCAGGGTTAACATCATCTATTTGAATAGCCGCATCCGCGGTAAAGGACTACTTGGTTGCCTATACAGTTCATAGACAAGTAAATGGATACTCCTAAAATCCTCAGGACAAGTGTGAGTGTCGTGGATGGCCCTTCCGTAGGATGACGGAGGAGGATCCACGGTAGTGTATTATCGTGGTGAGTAGTGGACTCGTGTGCGTAAAACATTTACAAGTTGTTGTCTAGTAGGATAGCTTAGCCAAGAGTCAAAGCTAGCTTGCTGCAATAACCCCAGTATCCTTCTTGAGAATGTTGCATGTATAGTACGATCTGTTGTAAGACTTGCTGAGTAAGTTTGTACTCATGTTTGCTTAATTACTATTGCAGAAGAGAACACAACCCCCTCCGACTGGTTTTATGTAGATCTCGACGTCGATGAGTAGCTTGCCACCCATGTGGTGATCCTGAGCCATGGAGGCCTTGTAGATAGACAGGCTTCGTCAAGCCTTCTTGCTTTCTAGTTGTCTGTACTCAGACAAGTTTGCTTCCGCATGTGCTTGTATGTTTGTATGATTTGAGTGCCGGGTCGTGTGACCCCTACCTGTATGAACATATTATGTAAGGCTCTCTAGAGCCTTCTGAATAACGTACTTGAGTTGTAGAGTTTTGTTGTGATGCCATATTTTATTTACACATATCGAGCATATTGTGTGTACGTTTGAAAATGCTTGGTATGTGTTGGATCTGACAATCTAGTTGTTTATCCTTGGTAGCCTCTCTTATGGGGAATTGTAGTCTTGTGCTTCCATGAACCATAGTAGTCCGCTACAGCCCGGCTCACCGGAGTCCTGCTAGCCCAGCACTACTGCTCCAGAACACTTGACTGGCTGGCATGTGATTCACCTTGTTCATGTGTCTGTCCCCTCGGGGAAATGTCACGCGAAGACATCCGGAGTCCTGTTAGCCTTCTATAGCCCGGGTTTCCAGAGTCCTATTAGCCTAGTTGCTACAGCCCGGATTCATACGATGTTGATTCATGTATGCCTGTCCCCGTAAGTTAGTGCCACTTTGGGTTCACGACTAGTCATGTTGGCCCGGGTTCTCTGTCATATGCATGCTAGCCAAAAGGCGCAAACGGTCCCGGGCCATGGTAAGGCGACACCCGTGGGAATACCGTGCGTGAGACCGCAAAGTGCTATGAGGTGTTACAGGCTAGATCAGTGTGGCTTGGAATTGGGGTCCTATCAGTGGACGTGAGGAATTTGTTTATTAATCATCTGCAAAAAGAATCAACCTAATCTCACTCTCCAGTAAAAAATGGCAGCAAAACTCGTGAGCGCTAAAGTTTCTGTTTTTACAGCAAGATCACAAAGGCTTCATCCAAGTCTTCCCAATGGTTCTACTTGGCACAAACACTAATTCAAACATAAAACCACAATCATAACAGAATCTAGATGAATTATTTATTGCTAAAGAGGAGAAAAAAGCAAAGAACAAAATTAAATTTGGGTTGCCTCCCAACAAGCGCTATCGTTTAACGCCCCTAGCTAGGCATGATGATTTCAATGATGCTCACATAAAAGATAAGAATTTTAACATAAAGAGAGCATCATGAAGAATATGACTAGCACATTTATGTCTAACCCAATTCCTATGCATAGGGATTTTGTAAGCAAACAACTTGCGGGAACAAGAATCAACTTGCATAGGAAGGTAAAACCAGCAAATCTTCAAGATTTTCAACACATAGAGAGGAAACTTGATATTATTGCAATTCCTACAAGCATATGTTCCTCCCTCATAATAATTACATGTAGGATCGTTAATGAATTCAACAATATAACTATCACATAAAGCATTCTTTTCATGATGCACAAGCATATAAATTTTATTACTCTCCACATAAGCAAAATTCTTCTCATTCAGAATAGTGGGAGTAAACTCAACGAAATAACTATCATGTGAGGCATAATCCAATTGAAAATTAAAATCAAGATGACAAGTTTCATGTTTATCAGTATTCTTTATAGCATACATGCCATCACAATAATCATCATATATAACAACTTTGTTCTCATAATCAATTGGAACCTCTTCCAAAATAGTGGATTCATCACTAAATAAAGTCACGACCTCTCCAAATCCACTTTCACAATTATCACAATAAGATTCAACATACTCCAAAATAGTGGGATCATTACTTCCTAAAGTCGACACTCTTCCAAACCCACTTTCATCAATATAACCATCATAAATAGGGGGCATGCTATCATCAAAATAAATTTTCTCATCAAAACTTGGGGGACAAAAAATATCATCTTCATCAAACATAGCATCCCCAAGCTTGTGGCTTTGCATATCATTAGCATCATGGATATTCAAAGAATTCATACTAACAACATTGCAATCATGCTCATCATCCAAAGATTTAGTGCCAAACATTTTAATGCATTCTTCTTCTAACACCTTGTCAAAATTATCGGAATCCTTATTTTCATGAAAGACATTAAAAAGATGAAGCATATGAGGTACCCTCAATTCCATTTTTTATAGTTTTCTTTTATAGACTAAACTAGTGATAAAACAAGAAACTAAAAGATATACCTTCAAGCGCTAACCATCAAGCGCTAACCTCCCTGGCAACGGCGCCAAAAAAGAGTTGATGTCTACTACACAACCTTCTTCTTGTAGATGTTGTTGGGCCTCCAAGTGCAAAGGTTTGTACGACAGTAGAAATTTTCCCTCAAGTGGGTGACCTAAGGTTTATCAATTCATGGGAGGCCCAGGATGAAGATGGTCTCTCTCAAACAACCCTGCAACCAAATAACAAAGAGTCTCTTGTGTCCCCAACACACCCAATACAATGGTAAATTTTGTAGGTGCACTAGTTCGGCGAAGAGATAGTGATACAAGTGCAATATGGATGGTAGATATAGGTTTTTGTAATCTGAAAATACAAAAACAGCAAGGTAGCTAAAGATAAAAGAGAGCGAACACGGTATTGCAATGCGTTGAAACAAGGCCTAGGGTTCATACTTTCACTAGTGCAAGTTCTCTCAACACTAATAACATAATTGGATCATATAAATATCCCTCAACATGAAACAAAGAGTCACTCCAAAGTCACTAATAGCAGAGAACAAATGAAGAGATTATTGTAGGGTACGAAACCACCTCAAAGTTATTCTTTCCGATCAATCCGTTGGGCTATTCCTATAAGTGTCACAAACAGCCCTAGAGTTTGGAGTAAAATAACACCATAGGACACAAATCAACCAAAACCCTAATGTCACCTAGATACTCCAATGTCACCTCAAGTATCTGTGGGTATGATTATACGATATGCATCACACAATCTCAGATTCATCTATTCAACCAACACAAAGAACTTCAAAGAGTGCCCCAAAGTTTCTACAGGAGAGTCAAGATGAAAACGTGTGCCAACCCCTATGCATAAGTTCACGAGGTCACGGAACTCACAAGTTGATCACCAAAACATACATCAAGTGAATCACGTGATATCCCATTGTCACCACAGATAAGCACATGCAAGACATACATCAAGTGTTCTCAAATCCTTAAAGACTCAATCCGATAAGATAACTTTAAAGGGAAAAATCAATTCATCACAAGATAGTAGAGGGGGAGAAACATCGTAAGATCCTACTATAATAGCAAAGCTCGCATACATCAAGATCGTGCCGAATCAAGAACACGAGAGAGAGAGAGAGCAAACACATAGCTACTGGTACATACCCTCGGCCCCGGGGGAGAACTACTCCCTCCTCGTCATGGAGAGCGCCGAGATGATGAAGATGGCCACCAGAGAGGGATTCCCCCCTTTGGCAGGGTGCCCGAACAGGTCTAGATTGGTTTTCAGTGGCTACAGAGGCTTGCGGCGGCGGAACTCTCGATCTAGGTTATTTTCTGGAGTTTTCTGTATTTATAGGAATTTTTGGCGTCGGTCTCACGTGAGGGGGTTCTTCGAGTCATCCACGAGGGTGGAGGGCGCGCCCTACCCCCTGGGCTCGCCCTCCTATCTCGTGGACGGCTCGGGACTATTTTGGCCCAACTATTTTACTCCGGGGCTTCTTTTGGTCCATAAAAATCATCACAAATTGGCACGTCAATTAGACTCCATTTGATTTTCCTTTTCTGTAAAACTCAAAAACAAGGAAAAAAAGAAATTGGCACTAGGCTCTAGGTTAATAGGTTAGTCCCAAAACTCATATAAAATAGCATATAAATGCATATAGAACATCCAAGGTTGATAATATAATAGCATGGAACAATCGAAAATTATAGATACGTTGGAGACGTATCAGCCTTTCAACCAATGTTTAACTGTGTATGTTTTCCTTGAGCATACCTCATTATATCATTTGATCTGACAAATGTTATCTCCTTGTTCACATAAGTATGGAAATTCATCTTTTGAAAATCTCAATGAATTGTCGCTGAGATCATCAGCCACCTCTTCATCCTCTCCTTAGTTTAATGATGAACTCATGATTCGGAACTTGCTTCCATAGTTCAATTCCTGAGAATCTTGCAACTCCATCTTGTCTAATTTTGTTGCACCCCTTCCTTCTCGGGCATCATGAGTCTGAGAAATCCTAACACCAATCGGATCTAAATCTTGGTCAGATATGATGGTTGGAACATATTTCCAAGAGTTATAACATTGGTCTTTATGTGACCCGGTAAGGTGATGTCATGCCTAGCACACCTGGCCGGAGGACCTGTTGTTATAGTTTCCTTTTTTAGCAAGGTTAACCATTCTTCCATGAGGAAATTGTAAGACTTATCCTATAAGTTGTTCCTGATGAATCCTTTGTGTATCCAAGTCCGACCTTCGCTTGAAGACTATGTTAATGCTATCTCGAAGCATGTCTGTGGTACTCCAATTTTCAACAAAGAACATTTGAAGCCCAATGCTAAATGTTTCTTGCTCAATTATCCAAACACCGTTGTATGGGTTATGTCATGAAATTTATCTCCCCTTAACCTAATGAGTTTTCTACATCATATCCTGTCATGGATATCATGCTCTGCCTGTCCTTGGGAATGATATACCCTTGAAATATGTGTTTAAACACATTTTCCTTTCCATTGTTTTGTTTAATCTGATAATCATATTTTCCTTTCCATTGCTTGGTTTAACCTTTCTTGTGATGTATATGATCTAAGCAGTAATATTCTCGTACTTATCGAAACTCCTCGGTGTACAATTTTGTCAGCAAGACCGTGTTACTATTGTTGATGACATTTCGGTAACCACCGATGGACGAGAACTTTGCCTATTGGTCCGCCTCATTTCAACGAGTAGGAAAATAGTTCTCTTCGTCCCTCGCCCTTGGTACCGATGTTGTTGCCAACATAACCGACAGACTATCCTCTGATATGCCTTGTTATCATGACTATGCAAAATATCACCACCCTTTCTACTTTTAACCCACATGGTGGTCCCATAACCCACAGTTCCACAGGATCGAAACCTGACTCTCTTGTACACCCCATGTTTCCATAGTTATTCCTTGCGCGTGACCTCGTAGGTAAGTCATGAGCCACCCTCTGAGAGATCATCAATTCTGGTATCAGACACAATAGTTATTACCGTTGCTTTGAACCCCTTTCACGCCTTGTTTCAGGCATCGAAAGATTGTCTGTCCGCTTGAAACTTCTCATGGTACCTTCTTACTTTGCTCTTCATATCTTCTTAAGTTTCAATTCGAGAGTTACTTTCCGCCACCTTCCCCGATGTTATCTACCAGTAAGTCAATCGTGCAGAGGTCCGTTCCCCCAGAATACCCCTCCTTTATTCTTTTGTAAGTATGATGGAGTTTCCGAAGATAGGATGACGACTTCATCTTGATGACCTGAAGAAGAGAAATGAACACATCAACGTAGTGGATCGATCTCTTCGAGAAGAGCAACCAAGACCGAGAACACTCACTAGAATTTCCTACCTAGAACTTCCCCCTTACTCCACCTCTTAAATCTCGAGACGAGATTTCTTGTAGTGGAGGAGAATTGTGACGCCCGGATAGTTAAGCTATAGTAACCCTCTGCTATTGATGCCACATCTCCTCGATTAATGTTGCTAATCTCGCGTTAGTTTGAAACCGAAACCCAAGGCCCGATCCCCACTCTTCCCCTCGATCGGATCGGGATCGGGGAAGTTGGCCCCATCGCCGCGCCCTACCGCCCCGACGCCGGCAGCTCTCTCTGTCATCAATGTCGCCTCACCGACCGCCTCCCCGATGGCAACCACCAACCCTCGCCGCGCCCCGGTGCTGCTCGCCATCTTTGGCACCGCCCCACCACGTCACCCTCCGCCTCGACCTTGTCGCTGCATCCCCGCCTCTCCCTCGCCGGCTCCAACAAGCCACACCACCCCCTGTCGCTCCCTTCCCTGCCTCTACCTGTGCCGGCCATGCCGCACACTCCCCGTGTCGGTGCTGCACTCATGCGGCCGTGCCCTGCATCACCCGCTCGCCGCTGACCCCGCGCTCGCCCCGTCCCCGGCCCCTCCCGCTGGCCGTCCACGCTCGCTGTCGGCTGCCTCCAGCACCCCGCACTCACCGTCGCCGCGGCTCATGACCGCGCCTGTGGCCGCAGCCCACCCGCGCCCGACCTCGGCAAACGCCGCGCCGTGGCCGCACTGGCTCCGCCCACCTCTGTCGCGACTCGCCCCCACCTCACCTCGCCTGGCCACCCTCGTCGCTACACGCTCGCCACCAGCCCCCTGCGCCTTACCGTTGCCGGACCCGCACTCCTGCTCGGCCTCCATGCACTTGCTGTCGCCGCTGCCGACCGCGTCACCCTCCGTCGCTACTGCCTTGCTCACCGCGCTGCTGCTCTCGCTCGCCGTGTGCTGCGCGCGCCTCGTCTCCGTGAGCCCCACTCACCATGCAGCCCCCTGCGCTCCCCTGCATCAATGCTTTGATGCCGCCCTGCTCCCTATGCTCCCCGAGCAGCCGTCGTCTCCGTGCCCCCCCCTCGGCCACCGCACCTCCCGCTTGTCGGACCGGTCGCAGCCTCTGGCCGGACACTTGGCCGCAGGCGCCACGCCGGCACCACACCCCGCAACTGGCTGGGTGAGCACCCTATCAGGCAGGCGCCCAGCTCCCGTCGCCCGCTAGCCTGCACCCACATCCATTAACGTCTAGCGCCCGTCGCCTGCTCGCCCACACCCACACCCGTTAACGCCCAACGCCCAATAAGGCCCCTGGCCCAATGACAGCCGGGGCCCACCCAAAACGATTTAAAAAATATATTAAAAATATTTCATTAATTAATTAATTAATAAGTTAATTTAGTTAATTAATCATGCTTAACTAATCTAATTAAAATGAATTAACCTAATCACTTAGTTAGTCTAATTAATAGGTTTAGTTAGTTCGAGAAAATGATGAATGGGTCCCACACATCAGTTTGACTAGGTCAACTGACTGGTTGACTGCTAACATCACCCTGACATGATGCTGATGTCATTATTACATTTTCTAATCAAACTAATTCTATTAATTCTAAAAATGAGTTATATCTTTAAAAATTAATATAAAATAATCCGTAACTCGGATGAAAATACTATGTACTTGAAAGTTGCTCAGAACGACGAGACGAATCCGGATAGCCCGTTCGTTCGTCACACATTCCAAGCATAGCGAACACGCAACTTTCCCCCTCTGGTTCATATATCCAAAAATGTGAAACGGCGAGGATACTTTCCCGGATGTTTTCCCCCCTTCACCGGTATCACCTTCTACTGCGTTAGGGCACACCTAGCACCGCTCATTGTCATGTCATGCATTGATATGCATCTGTTTGCATTGTATTCATTGTTTCTTCCCCCTCCTCTCTCTGGTAGACTACGAGACTAACGCCACTGCTGGTGCCCCGATCAACTACGTTGTTGACGACCCCCCTTGATCAACCTGATATCGCCTATTCCTTCTCTCTACTGCTTGCATTAGAGTAGTGTAGCATGTTACTACTTCCCGTTAATCCTATTCTGATGCATAGCCTGTCTTTGCTACTACTGTTGTTACCTTTACCTGCAGTCCTAAATGCTTAGTATAGGATGCTAGTATTCCATCTGTGGCCCTATATTCTTGTACGTCTGCCATGCTATACTATTGGGCCATGATCACTCAGGAGGTGATCACGGTTATATAGTATACATATTACACATGATATGGGGGCTGAAGAGGCAAGTGGTTCCATCCAGGTAGTGGTGAGCCTGGGTTCCCGACGGCCCCCGACTATTACTTTGTGGCGGAGCGGCAGGGCAGGTTGAGACCACCTAGGAGAGAGGTGGGCCTGGCCCTGGTCGGCACCCGCGGTTACTTCAAAATAACACGCTTAATGAGATCTTGGTATTGGATCTGAGTCTGGCCACTGGCCTATACGCACTAACCAACTACACGGGAAGAGTTATGGGCACTCAACGTGGTGGTATCAGCCAAAGCCTTCTTGACATCAGCGACTGAGCGGCGCGCACCGGATTGGACTGGAACGCCTGCTCTTGTATTAGGGAGGCTAGGTATGCTTACCGGCCGCGTTCGCAACGTGCAGGTTTCCAATGGGTGACGGGCCCAGACCCCTGGGCCATAGGATTTAGACCGGCATGCGGACCTCTCTGTTGTACCTAGGTAGGGATGTGACGTGTTGATCTTCCGAGGCCAGGCATGACCCAGGAAAGTGTGTCTGGCCAAAGGGGATCGAGCATGTTGGGCAATGTGGTGCACCCCTGCAGGGAAGTTTATCTATTCGAATATCCGTGCCCCTCGGTAAAAAGACGATCCGGAGTTGTACCTTGACTTTATGACAACTAGAACCGGATATTTAATAAAACACACCCTTCCAAGTGCCAGATACAACCCGGTGATCGCTCTCTAACAGAGCGACGAGGAGAGGATCGACGGGTAGGATTATGCCATGCGATGATACTTGGTTAACTTACCATCTACTATCTTCTACTGCTTCAAGATGGAGGCTGCCAGAAGCGTAGTCTTCGATAGGACTAGCTATGTTCCTCTTATTCTGGCATTCTGCAGTTCAGTCCACATATACTACCCCTTTCATTGATACGAATGCATATGTAGTGTAGCTCCTTGCTTGCGAGTACTCTGGTTGCTTTGCTCCCCCTTTTCCCCCTTTTTCTATACCTGGTTGTCGCAACCAGATGATGGAGCCCAGGAGCCAGACGCCACCGTCAACGATGACTCCTACTACATTGGAGGTGCCTACTACTACGTGCAGGCTGCCGACGATGACCAGGAGTAGTTTTGGAGGATCCCAGGCAGGAGGCTGATACGTCTCCGTCATATCTACTTTTCCAAACACTTTTGCCCTTGTTTTGGACTCTAACTTGCATGATTTGAATGGAACTAACCCGGACTGACGATGTTTTCAGCAGAATTACCATGGTGTTATTTATGTGCAGAAACAAAAGTTCTTGGAATGACCTGAAACTTCACGAAGCAACTTTTTGGAAAATATAAAAAATACCTGCAAAAGATGAAGGCCAGGGGGCCCACCATCTGTCCACGAGGGTGGGGGCGCGCCTGCCCCCCTAGGGCACGGCCCCCGACCTCGTGGGCCCCCTGGAGCTCCTCCAACTCCAACTCCAACTATATATATTGTGTTTCGGGGACAAAAAATCAGAGAGAAGAATTCATCGTGTTATACAATAAGGAGCCGCCGCCAAGCCCTAAAACCTCTCGGGAGGGCTGATCTGGAGTCCGTTCGGGGCTCCGGAGAAGGGAATCAGTCGCCATCGTCATCATCAACCATCCTCCATCACCAATTTCATGATGCTCACTGCCGTGCATACGTAATTCCATCTTAGGCTTGCTGGACGGTGATGGGTTCGATGGGATCTATGATGTAATCGAGTTAGTTTTGTTAGGGTTTGATCCCTAGTATCCACTATGTTCTGAGATTGATGTTGCTATGACTTTGCTATGCTTAATACTTGTCACTAGGGCCCGAGTGCCATCATTTCAGATCTGAACCTATTTTGTTTTCATCAATATATTAGAGTTCTAGATCCTATCTTGCAAGTCTATAGTCACCTATTATGTGTTATGATCTGTTAACCCCGAAGTGACAATAATCGGGATACTTACCGGTGATGACCGTAGTTTGAGGAGTTCATGTATTCACTATGTGTTAATGCTTTGTTCTGGTACTCTGTTAAAAGGAGGCCTTAATATCCCTTAGTTTCCATAAGCACCCCGCTGCCATGGGAGGGTAGGACAAAAGATGTCATGCAAGTTCTTTTCCATAAGCACGTATGACTATATTCGGAATACATGCCTACGTTACATTGATGAACTGGATCTAGTTCTGTGTCACCCTAGGTTATGATTGTTACATGATGAACCGCATCCGGCATAATTCTCCATCACTGATCCATTGCCTACGAGCTTTCCATATATTGTTGTTCGCTTATTTACATTTCCGTTGCTATTGCTATCATCACTACAAAATACCAAAAACATTACTTTTACCACTGTTACCTTTTGCTACCGTTACCACTACTATCACATTACTTTGGTACTAAACACTTTGCTGCAGATACTAAGTTTCAAGGTGTTGTTGAATTGACAACTCAGCTACTAATACTTGAGAGTATTCTTTGGCTCCCCTTGTGTCGAATCAATAAATTTGGGTTGAATACTCTACCCTCGAAAACTGTTGTGATCCCCTATACCTGTGGGTTATCAAGACTATTTTCTGGCGCCGTTGCCGGGGAGCATAGCTCTATTCTTTGAGTCACTTGGGATTTATATCTGCTTATCATTATGAAGAACTTGAGAGATCCAAAAACCAAGATTTATCCCTCAACTACGAGGGGAGATAAGGAACTGCCATCTACCCCCTGTTATGAGGAAGCTTGCGACACCTAAACCTGCTTCTGCTACTCGTTCTGATATGTCACATGTTACTGATGATGCCACTTCTTCTATGCATGATACTTATGATGAAACTACTTCTATGCTTGATACTACTGTGCCACTTGGTGAATTTCTTGATGACAACTTGCTAGGGTTAGAGAGAGTGAAAATATTGAGTCTGATAATATTGATGAAATTAATGATGAAGACCTGCCTGTTATTCCTGAGGGTTATGTTTTTGATAAAGAAGCTTCTTTAGCTATTTTAGCTTGCAAAGATAGATACGAACTTAAGAGGTTATTAGCTAAATATAATCAGCAATCTCTAAATGCTAGAATGAACCCTGACGCTGCTTTTGCTACTTCACCTATCTGTGTTACTTATAAGGATTATGAATTCTCTGTTGATCTTGATATAATTAATTTGGTTGAATCTGATCCTTTTCATGGCTATGAATCTGAAACTGTTGTGGCACATCTTACTAAATTAAATGATATAGCTACCATGTTCACTAATGATGAGATAACTCGCTACTTTTATATCCTTAAAATATTTTCGTTCTCATTAAAGGGTGATGCTAAGATATGGTTTAATTCTCTTGATCCTGGTTGTGTGCGTAGTCCCCAGGATATGATTTATTACTTCTCTGCTAAATATTTCCCTGCTCATAATAAACAAGCTGCTTTAAGGGATATATATAATTTCATGCAAATAGAAGGAGAGAGTCTCCCACAAGCTTGGGTGAGGCTTCTCAAGTTACTTAATGCTTTTCCTGATTATCCTCTTAAGAAAAATGAAATACTTGATATCTTTTATAATGGACTAACCGATGCTTCCATAGATTACCTGGATAGTTGTGCTGGTTCTGTTTTCAGGGAAGGAACAACGGATGAAGCTGAAATCCTATTGAATAATATGTTGACAAATGAAAATAATTGGACACCTCCTGAGCCAGTTCCTGAGCCTATTCCTGAACCAACTCCGAAGAAGAGGGGTATTCTATTTCTCAGTCCTGAAGATATGCAAGAGGCAAAGAAATCTATGAAAGAAAAAGGTATTAAATCCTATTGAAGAAATACATGGTCTTAATTTACCGCCTGTTGAAGAAACCTATGATCCTAATCCATTACCTATTGAAGAAACACGTGGTCTTGATATCCCGGAACAGGTAGTAAAGGTAAATTCTCTCTATAGATATGATAAAGCTGAAATCCCATTTACTAAGTTTGCTAGCCCATGCTTAGATGAGTTTGATAAATTTATGGCTAAGCAAGAAGATTTTAGTGCTTATTTTGGTAGACAATTGAAAACAATTCAAATATGCTTGAGCACTTGGGTGATTATATGGCTAATGTTAAAATTGAACTTAAACTTATTAGTAAACATGCTTCTATGGTTACCACTCAAGTAGAACAAGTACTTAAATCTCAAAATGATTTGCTCAATGAATTGAATAGTAAGAATAAAGATTATGCTGTTAGAGTGGCTACTAGAACTGGTAGAATGACTCAGGAACCATTGTATCCTGAAGGCCACCCTAAAAGAATTGAGCAAGATTCTAAGGGAAATAATATAGATGCACCTAGTCCTTCTAAAAGGAAGAAAAAGAAAAATGATAGGACTTTCCATGCTTCTAGTGAACCTATTACCGAAACACCTGAGAATCCAAATGATAGGACTTTCCATGCTTCTATTTCTGATTTTGAAACACAATCTGGTAATGAACCTGAAACTAGTGATAATGTTAATAAAAATGTTCATGATGATGCTCAACCTAGTAATGATAATGATATAGAAATTGAACCTGCTGTTGATCTTGATAACCCACAATCAAAGAATCAATGTTATGATAAGAAAGACTTTGTTGCTAGGAAACATGGTAAATAAAGAGAGCCTTGGGTTCAGAAACCCATGCCTTTTCCTCCCAAACCATCCAAGAAAAAGGATGATGAGGATTTTGAGCGTTTTGCTAAAATGATTAGACCTATCTTTTTGCGTATGCGATTAACTGATATGCTCAAAATGAATCCTTATGCTAAGTATATGAAATATATTGTTACTAATAAAAGAAAGAATCCAGAAGCTGAAATTTCCACCATGCTTGCTAATTATACTTTTAAGGGTGGAATACCAAAGAAGCTTGGAGATCCAGGAGTACCCACTATACCATGCTCCATTAAAAGAAACTATCTGCTTTATGTGATCTTGGAGCCGGTGTTAATGTTATGCCTCTCTCTTTATATCATAGACTTGATTTGAATAAGTTGACACCTACTGAAATATCTCTGCAAATGGCTGATAAATCAACTGCTATACCTGTCGGTATTTGTGAGGATGTGTCTGTTGTAGTTGCAAACGTTACTATTTTAACGAACTTTGTTATTCTTGATATTCCGGAGGAGGATTGTATGTCTATTATTCTTGGAAGACCCTTTTTGAATACTGCAGGGGCTGTTATTGATTGGACTAAAGGCAATGTGACTTTTCATGTTAATGGTAATGAGCATACGGTACACTTTCCGAGGAAACAACCTCAAGTCCACAGTATCAACTCTATTGGAAAAATTCCATCGATTATATTTGGAGGTTTTGAATTTCCTCTTCCTACTATGAAGAAGAAATATGATATTCTTGTTATTGGGGATGTGCATATCCCCGTTGAGGTAAGATAGTGTTATTCGAAATTTCTCCGGTTCCATGTTATTCGGAATGAGTTTGTTAACAAGACCTGATCAACCTTGTTAGTGGATTCCTTTTGTTGAGCATGAGATGGATGAAACTAGAAGGCACAACCTTCTGCACCCCACTTTTACTTTCTATTATTTATATTAAATAAAATAAAAAATAGTATTTATCTGTCTGTTATCTGATTATCCGTGCAATATAAAAATACCCCGAAAATAAAAGTTCTCCAAATACCCTGAAATTTAAATAAGATTTTTTCTAGAATATTTGAGAACATTTGGCACTAAGAACACAACAGGGGGTCACCCACCTACCCACGAGGGTGGAGGGCGCGTCCTACCCCCCTAGGTGCGCCCCCTGCCTCATGGGCCCACGGTGGCCCTCCTCCACTTATCCTTTCACCCACACACTTCTTCTTCCTGCCACAAACACGAACAACCAGTTCAAACCCGAGTCCAAGCTCGTTTTGCTGCCATTTTCGATCTCCTTGCTCAAAGAACCTCTCACAAAACTGCTTGGGGAGATTGTTCCTTGGTATGTGACTCCTCCATTGGTCCAATTAGTTTTTGTTCTAGTGCTTTATTCATTGCAAATTTGTGCTGCCTAGGTGACCATGTTCTTGAGCTTGCATGTCGGTGTCAAAACCGGCGGATCTCGGGTAGGGGGTCCCGAACTGTGCGTCTAAGGCGGATGGTAACAGGAGGCAGGGGACACGATGTTTTACCCAGGTTCGGGCCCTATTGATGGAGTTAAAACCCTATGTCCTGCTTGATTTATTCTTGATGATATGAGTATTACAAGAGTTGATCTAACACGAGATCGGAGAGGCTAAACCCTAGAAGGTAGCCTATGGTATGATTGTATGTTTTCCTATGGACTAAAACCCTCCGGTTTATATAGACACCGGAGGGGGCTAGGGTTACACAAGGTTGGTTTCAAAGGAGGAGATATACATATCCGTATTGCCTAGCTTGCCTTCCACGCCAAGTAGAGTCCCATCCGGACACGAGACGAAGTCTTCAATCTTCTATCTTCATAGTCCAACAGTCCAGCCAAAGGATATAATCCGGCTGTCCGGATACCCCCTAATCCAGGACTCCCTCAGTAGCCCCCGAACCAGGCTTCAATGACGACGAGTCCGGCGCGCAGTGTTGTCTTCGGCATTGCAAGGCGGGTTCTTCTCCATATTTTGAATGTTTGTAAAGCAGTGTCCGGCCCCATAAATGTTTGGACCTCTTGTCTTCTGTGCCCAAAAAGGGCTATTTTCCACGCGTAGAATGAATACGAGGCGCAAGGGCGTTTTTACATTCTTCCCCTAGCCAGGTAAATAAATTGTATATTAAAAGGACGGGGATTCTCAGATCCTATCCACACCATCCTCCCCCAGCGAGAATCCATCAGAGCGTGCTTCGGAAAGATCCATTCCAACATGGCCGACTTCCGCAGCTCCTCCTCCTGCCCCCGTTGCCCTAAGCCCGGTGATTGGGAGAGGTGTTCCGTCCCACACAGTCGATTAATCGAACTGCAGACTAAGGGATTCCTCCCTCCAGCATACAATGTGCCCGTTCGAGCCGGGCTTGCCACCTACAATGGCGGGGAGAAAGCGGAGAGCTTCCCCAGTCCCTCTACGGGGGAGCGGGTCTGCCTTGTTCCCTATTTGTTAAGGGGAGTCTGATTCCCAATTCATCCATTCCTCCGCGGGCTCCTGGAGTTCTACGGCCTCCAACTACACAATTTCACCCCTGCCTCCATTCTACACATCGTTGGCTATGTTGCTCTCTACGACTTGTTCCTTGGCTGCGAGGCTCACTTCGAGCTCTGGAAAAGGGTATTTTGCCTCGTCCCTCGCACACAGAGGGGGTCACTTTACCAAGTGGGCGAAGCCAAAATATGGTGCATCGCCGGTACTGGATACCTGTTCGGTACCGTGAAGAAGTCGTCCGAAGACTGGCCTTTGGAATGGATTTATATGGAGGACGTTCCCCTTCTGGACCCTGTTCGGCGAGGTCTTCCTGTCACAGCCCCAGGACATTTTTGGATTTTTGAATAAACCATATTGTATTTGAATTGGGGCATTTAAATATTATTAATATTTTTAAATGCTCCAACAATTCTGAAAATAGTTAAGGCCTCTGTAATAATTCATTTAATGCCCACAATTATTTTCAGGATTTATTAAAATGATTTGGTTTGTAAACTAGATCGAAACAAAATAACAAAAAATAGAAAAACAGAACAAAAAAAAGGAGAGAGAGAGCTCACCTAAGCAGCCCACCCACCTGGCCAAGGAGAGAAACCGGCCCAGCCCACCTCCTCCTTCTTGTCGTCTTCCTTCTCTGCCAGCAGGACGGACGTGTGACCGCGGCGCACACGCACGCGCCCCACCACCTTCTGCTTCCGCCGCTGCCCCGATGCGTCTGGATGATGCCACGCATGACCCCGGACTCTCTCACCCACTCCCGCTCGGCCTCATCCCCTCCCCCGCTCGCTTCTCTGCTCAGCGAGAGGAGGCCGTCGGCGCCGCTCGCCGTAGATGCAACCACCGTGTTCCCCTTGCCTCTCCGTGCTGTCCAAGACCTCCGCCGCGACGCCCTCGACCTCCTCACTGAGCCACGCTTCGCCGGAGGCCCTGCATCGCTGCCATCTGGTCGTCTTCAACCTCGGTACCCGCCGGACGCCGTTCGCCGATTCGCCCCCTCCGGTTGTCCCCGAGCCCACTGATCTGCGCATCGAGCCCCAGAGAGCTCCGTCGTTGTTTCCCCCTACTCCCCTGGTCACGCTCGTCCGCTATCTAACCTCGCCATCCTGCCCGCAAGCTCTCGCCGCCGTGTTTGTCGCTGCCGTCGTGGTAGGTCACCGACCTCGCGTCCGAGCACGGCCCTGGGCTCGTGGAGCTCCCAGGAGCCCGCCCAGCCTCTCAGCTCGCTCGCTAGCCAAGCGTAGCCCCGCACCCGCGTTGGCCCGAGTTCCGGCCGCCGCCAAGGCCGCCGTAGTCGTCGCCCCCAGCCACCACAGCTCCAGCCGCAGCCACCGTTGGACGCACCACGTCGTGGCCGTTCCATCGGGATCAGCCCCGCTCGCTCCCATCGTCGGAACGGCGAACGCAGCCATGCCTGGGTTAGCCCCGGCGTTAACCGCCGACGTGGCCAACTTAATTAGGCCCTAATGGGCTAGTTAATTAACTTTGGTGACATAGATAGGTGGGCCCCACGCCCATATTTAACTACACAGATTAAATCATGTTTAGTTTTAGTTAAACACAGTGGCCCCACGCGTCAGGGTTGACCTTGCTGACGTGGCCCTTGACCGGTCCCACCTGTCATCCACCCAACCCAGCTCTGTGAGACTGACCAGTGGGACCCACTGGTCAGGTTTGACCTAGACCTGGCGTGTTGACCTGCTGATGTCACACTGATGTCATGCTGACACAATAAGCTATTTTCTGGATTTAATTTAATTCAGGAAATTCCAGAAAATGTTTAATACTTTAAAAATTCATAGAAAATAAACCGTAACTCCAAATGAAATAAGTTATATATGAAAAATGATCAGAAAAATCCAAAGAATCTGATTATGGCATTATCATGCATGTTTGAACAACTTATGCCTACTGATCAGGTCAAATCAAATAAGTGGCATTTAAATAATCACATATGGAGTTGAATTTGACTCTTTGGTTCAAACCAACTTCATTTAATCTGGTTTTAGTTGCATTATCTCAAATCACAACATACTGACATGTCATGATCATGCATCATAATGTGCATTGCATTGATTGTATTCTTTCTGCGTTTGCCGGTGATTGTTCCCCCCTAGGTAGACGTATGTTTCGACGATGTGATCAATGACACCGATGAAGGGTTATACTATCTTCAGAAGTGCCAGGCAAGAAAAATTCCCTTGTTCGTTCTGATACAATCCCACTCTCTCACTACTGCTCTCTTTTACTGCATTAGGACAACAATGATTCATCTGTTACTTGATGTGGTAGTTGAACCCCTTATCCTCTGCATGACCTGTCATTGCCATAGTAAATAGATGAAACCCACTATCATGAGTAGGACTTGTTTGAGACCTGATGTGCCTACTCATTCATGCTCATTTGTCATGCCTGCTATTGCTTAGAGTTGTGTCAGGTCTGATTCATCGGAGATGAATTGGAAAGTTGTGAACATGTCCTACTATGTGTGAGCTAAGTGTGTGAACACGATTTGGTAAATGTAGCGGTGAGAGGCCATGTAGGAGTACATGGTGGGTTGTCTCATTGAAACCGTTCTTAGGAACTGAGTTCTGTGTTTGTGATCCATGAACAACTACTACCATGCATTGGGCCCGAAACCAATGGACCCTCTCGACTTATTAACTACCCTTGTCCTCTGTCCAGGAGTTGCAACTAGTTTCTGGTGTTTGTAGGATATGTGTTTGCGGCCGTGCGTAGCGCTGACCCTAGGGGTGGGCTATGATGCGGTAGATACACCGCGGCACGGTGTACCGGGCGCCCGTTTGGTGTCTCGGGAACCCTGCATACATCATTTGGGGCTGTGAGTGAAACTCCGGCCGGATCTCCTCGCGGATGGAACCCGAATAGGCGATAAACCTAGACTAGAGACTTGTGTGGTTAATTAGATCGTAGCCGACTCCCTCACCAGGATTCCGCTTGAAGGTTGCCGAGATACACAATGTGTACATGGTGGTAAGTGGCGAGAGCGTGTGTGAAAAGTACACCCCTGCAAGGTTATAAATGATCTATTCGAATAGCCGTGTCCATGGTAAAGGACTTCTGGGTTGCCTATAACAGTTCATAGACAAGTGAAAGTGGATACTCTAAAAATCGCAAGATAAGTGTGATTGCTATGGATGGCCTTCTCGTAGGGAGACGGGAGCGGATCCATAGTGGTGTATTGAATGGTGAATATGTGGACTCGTGTGCGCCACCTCAAAAGAGTTGCTTGCAGTCGTAGTTCAGGTTAGCCATTGAGTCAAAGCTAGCTTGCTACAGTTAAACTCCACCACCCCCTTTATTGATACCGATGTATATGTAGTTAGTTCTGATGTAAGTCTTGCTGAGTACATTTGTACTCACATTTGCTTAATTTATTTATTTTGCAGAGAGACGTTAGTCTCGCTAGTAGTTCTGTGTGGACTGCGACGTTTAGCTTGATACCTCAGCTACGATTTTGTGCCCTCGGCAGGATCTGGTAGACAGTCAGGCTTCTTAGCCTTTTTCATTTGTAGATGCCTGTACTCAGACATGTTAAGCTTCCGCATGTGCTTTGATTTGTATGCTATGATTGTTGGTACATGAGACCCATGTTTGTAATATCTCGCTCCTCGGAGCCTAATGAATAAATACTTGAGTTGTAGAGTTATGTTGTGATGCCATGTTGTATTTACACATATCGAGCATATTGTGTGTATGATTGAAATGCTTGGTATGTGTGGGATCCGACAATCTAGTTGTTTATCCTTGGTAGCCTCTCTTATGGGGAAATGTAGTCTAGTGCTTCCATGAGCCATAGTAGTCCGCTACAGCCCGGTTCACCGGAGTCCTGTTAGCCCAGCACTACTGCTCAGGACACTTGACTAGCTGGCATGTGTTTCACTTCGTTCATGTGTCTGTCCCTTCGGGGAAATGTTACGCAGTGACATCCGGAGTCCTGCCTAGCCTGCTATAGTCCGGGCCTGTTAGCCCAGTGCTACAGCCCGGATTCACACGCTGCTGACCGACATGCTCGATGTGATTCATGTATGCCTGTCCCCATAGGTTAGAGCCGCTTTGGGTTCACGACTAGCCATGTCGGCCCGGGTTCTCTGTCATATGGATGCTAGCGACACTATCATATACGTGAGCCAAAAGGCGCAAACGGTCCCGGGCCATGGTAAGGCGACACCCGTGGGAATACCGTGCGTGAGGCCGCAAAGTGATATGAGGTGTTACCGGCTAGATCGATGTGGCTTGGAGTCAGGGTCCTGACACTTCCTGAGTTCAGCAATGCCCCTCTAAAGAAACGCCGAAGTTGGCGCCCACGAAGCCCCCAGGTGGAGAACAATGGAGAAGTCCTCTACCTGATGAATCAGATTAAAGCACTGGCTCAATCAGGATTGATAGTAATCAATGTTATGTCGATTTGCATAATGTGGGGAGTGTAACCACTTCAATATCGTGGGCACCCCTTGTGGTGTTTCAACGGGGCGGATGATGCCACCCGCTGCGGGCGTAAGGGTCTAGACAATGCTACCGCTTTAGCAAAAATTCTATCCGAATTGTTCAAGGGAGAGGAAGAGCAATTCATCCACATCAAGCCACGGGATGGATTTTCCATGTACAATCCTCCAAGCTGGGTAAGCTATATCTCCTTACTCCTATTTTTCCCGCATTCTTTGTCGTAAATATTCATCCTGCCACTTTGCGGCAGGAACTGCGAAAAGCCATAAAGGAGGTTAGCAGCCCTTCTCCACAACCCGAGGACCCTGACCGGGCCCTCGACTCCGGACTCAAAGAAGATACAATTATATTCGTGGAGCTGATAGACCGGCAGTTCTATCAGTTAAGTTGCGATGATGCCATGGTGGCCATTACAACCGACTATCCCGGACTGCTTCCTGCATCGCACGTAAGGAAGCTAAAAAATCCCAACTCCAAAAACTAGGATCCCCTGTTAGACACTTCACCTACCATATGCATATGGAGTTTTAGCATTCGGGACGCCCTGCCGAACCAGCAGCAACTCGCCAACAAGAGGCAGCGAGGCCGGGCAGGCCAAAAAGGAAGGCGGTCTGGACGGAGACGCCGACGCAAAGGCATAATAGAAACCCCGCTCTGTGGTTGTCGTCTTTCTCGAAATGTAACGATGCCCGTGTTTCTTTAACAAAAAAAACGCTCGCCAGAATATGTCCAGCGATGTTGCTAATCAGGCTTCCACCACTTGGGCACCAGGACCGAACATAGAGACGGAAGCCGATATGGGGCGGGCGCTGGATAATCCCCCTACAAAGGATGTAGATCGATTATCCGCTACAAACTCAGCAGTGGAAAGCGCCATGAATCATTGGCGCCGCCGGTCCGTACTCCGCACGCTTGTTTCTCACCAGAGGCATTTGATGCCTTCAATTCCGGAGAGGCGTACCTCCGTGTTGCTCAAGGTGGTCTAGCCAGAGCCACGAATCAGTATGTAAAGGATGTACGGGTAAGTAAATCTGACGATTTATGTATATCAGTAGCTCCTGAGACTTGAAATAGATAGCAGAACTGATTTAAGGATCATCTTTATTCTGCAGGTTCTTACAGAGAAGAATACTAGGCTGTCACAGGAGCTGGAGGAATGCAAGACCCAACTGTGGGCCGTTGTTGCCGCATTGAAGGAACCGAAAAAGTCCCCCGATGGTAACATTTACTTTAAAGAATGATGGTTGCCATATAGTGTGTGGCGTGGCTGCAGATCAAACAATAGATGTTTGTAGATGAATCCGGAGGAACAGCATGTCGTGCAACAGCTAGAGGCTGGCAAACGCGTGCTGACTGAGGTTAGGCGGGAGAAAAACAATCTCCAAGATGCCAATATCAAGCTGAGCGTGGAACTAAAAGACGTTCGAGCCCAGCTTGCAGACTCCGAGAAGGAGAATAAGCGGCTTCAATGCGGCATTTTCAGTAAGTGCTTGAACGAATCCTTTTGAAGGAGTTCGGCAAAGAAGCCGACTAACAGCGTTATGTCTGTTGGTATGCTAACGGGTTGTCCCACGGAGGAAATTCCCGGGTCTGCGGGTGATCTTCTATCCGAGCTCTCACATCTGCACGAACAAGTTCAGCAGGTGATGCAAGGTGTTGCCCAGGCCTTGTGGCCATCCATCTCCCTGCCAGAAGGCGTTGCAGAGCTTACGGAGAAGCTCAAGGGAGCGCGGCGACGCTTCCGATTATGGAAGATATCGGCCTGCCGTCAAGGTGCCAAAGAAGCCTGGGCCATGGTGAAGACGCGGTATACCAAGGCTGACCCAAATCACATGGCCGAGGTCGGACCTGTGGGGCCCGACGTAAAAGAGATCCCCGTTAGCTTAGTTTATGGGCAAGTAGAATTAGCCGCAAAGTATTCCCAATAGGATTGTAGGCTAGACCGCCTGTTGGATTGTATAGAAGAGGAATTTAGTCAGTCTGCGTGACTATGTAATTAAAGTGACATGTATAATGCCTTCTAGCCGGATTGTAGATCATTTGTCTTGGCGGACCTTTTCACTTCAACCTCGGGACCCAATAGTCCGGAGTGTATCCGAATACCCGCTCAGTTATGTAAGAACCTGGTTATGCGTGGAGAACAACTAGTTATTAGTGCTTGAACAGACAAGTGCCCAACTAGTTATGTTATATTACATGGGTAGTAAGAAACATCTTCCAGGGAGAATAGTTCCGTTAAGGGTTCCTTTCCCTGGGTACGCATGCCCTAAGGTGCATGTCCGGACTGCGATGAGAAACGCAGGAAAAAACATCTGGAGGCAGATATGGAAAATAAATAAAAATCATATTTTGTTAACCGATCGAATATTACCTTAAGAATGCTAGCTTTCGGCTTCACCCAGTCTGAGGTACACATCCGGCTGACCCGGCAGTAACAATCGCAGAGGTGCTCCCCTTATGACCTAGCCGAATTAACAGGAACGTAGGGCATAAATACAAGAGCCAGGCAACCCAAATTGTCTAAAACTTAAGTCATATCGGTGCATATAATGGCAAAAAAAGGTACATGTGGAAGTGTAACACATGTGTGGGGCACGAGTCCCAGATAAATAATCAAGCTTCTATGAAAGAAGCCCCCAGGTATGATGAGTGCAGCTAGCGCATCTATAATGTGCAATCGAGGCACAAGTTGGCCTTTGAAGGCCTAGAGAAGGAATAAAAGAAAGAGAGAAAGAAAAATAAGGCAGACAATGTATATACAAAAAATGGACAGAGGAAGGAAACGAACATAGAGTCCGACGCTAGGCGTAGAATCTTTGGAGCCTGGCCGCGTTCCATGGGTTCGGTTCGAGTCGATTGTTCGATGCATCCCGTAGACGGTATGCTCCACTGGTCAGAACTTGGTCAATAATGAAGGGACCTTCCCATTTGGGCTTGAGCTTGTTCTTTTTCTTATCCGACAGGCGTAGAACTAATTCGCCAACGTTATAAGTTTTGGCCCATACTTCTCTGCTTTGGTATCTGCGAGCCTGTTACTGATAAAATGCGGAACGGGCTTTTGCCACGTCGCGCTCTTCCTCCAGGGTGTCCAGACTGTCCTGCCGATCGAGCTCGGCTTCTCTTTCTTCGTACATGTGCACTCGAGGTGAGTCATGAATTATGTCATAGGGCAAGACTGCCTCTGCGCCGTACACCATAAAGAAGGGTGTATATCCGGTACTATGGTTCGACATCGTCCGCAGCCCCTAGAGTACGGAGTCAAGCTCCTCTACCCAGTGCATGTTAGACTCCGTTAAGGACCGCACTAGCCTGGGTTTAAGGCCGCTCATTATAAGACCGTTTGCTCGCTCAACTTGGCCATTGGTTTGTGGGTGATAGACTGAAGCATAATCGAGCTTGATGCCCATTTTGCTACACCAGAGTTTTACCTCATCGGTCGTGAAGTTCGTGTCATTGTCAGTGATGATGCTGTGGGGGACGCCATAACGGTGTACGACCCCGAATATGAAGTCTATCACCGGTCCGAATTCGGCTGTTTTGACAGGTTTGGCTTCTATCCATTTGGTGAATTTATGTACCATGACCGGTAAGTATTTTTTCTTGTGGGTTCCCCCTTTAAGGGGTCCAACCATGTCAATCCCCCAGACCGCGAAGGGCCACGTAATGGAGATGGTTTGGAGGGCAGTGGGTGGCATGTGGCTTTGATTTGCAAAAAGCTGGCAACCGGCGCAGCATTGGACCAAGTCCTGTGCGTCTGCCCGGGCCGTCGGCCAATAGAATCCTGTACGGAAGGCCTTGCTTACAAGATCCCAGGCTGCGGCGTGGTGACTGCCGAGTCCGGCGTGAATTTCTGCCAAAAGGTTCCGCCCTTCCTCTTCGGAGATGCACCTTTGAAGGAATCTAGTAGTGCTTTTTTTATACAGTTCTCCCTCATGGACCCTATAGGCCTTAAATCGCCGCACTATGCAGCGTGCCTCGTTTTGGTCCTCCGGAAGTTCCTGCCTAGTTAGGTAGGCCGGGAATGGTTCTATCCACGGGGCTATGATGGCCATTATTACGTGGGCTGAAGGTGTTGTTTCGGTGGCAGAGCCTCCGTTTATGTCAGAGTGTTCGGTATCGACTGTTGTGGCCGGGTGCGGACTAATATTGCCGATGTCCCCATCCCATACCATGGATGGCGTAAACAATCTCTCTAAGAAGATATTGGGGGGACCGCATCGCGTTTTGCGCCGATGCGGGCGAGGATATCCGCCGCCTGATTGTTTTCCCGAGCCACATGGTGAAATTCGAGCCCCTCGAACCGAGCTGAAATCTTTTGGACGGTGTTACGATAGGCCGCCATATTCGGATCCTTGGCCTCAAAGTCTCCATTTATTTGGGATATTGCGAGGTTCGAATCCCCACGCACCTCCAGGCACTGAATGCCCATGGAAACTGCCATCCGAAGACCATGTAATAGGGCTTCGTATTCGGCTGCATTGTTGGAGTCTGTGTACAGTATCTGCAGTATGTATTGAACTGTATCTCCGGTTGGGGACATCAGGACGACGCCAGCCCCACTCCAGCCAGCATTTTGGAGCCGTCGAAGTTCATAATCCAATTGGAGTATGCGCCGTACTCTTTAGGGAATTCGGCTTCCGTCCATTCGGCGACAAAGTCAGCCAATACTAGCGATTTAATGCCTCGCTGAGGTTTGTATGTTATGTCGAACGGAAGGAGCTCGATGGCCCATTTGGCAATCCGGCCCGTGGCATCGCGGTTGTTAATAATATCGTTGAGTGGCACCTCCGAGGCTAATGTAATCGAACACTCTTGATAGTAGTTTTGTAGTTTGCGGGATGCCATGCATACCGCATAGGTTATCTTTTGATAATGTGGGTACCGTGATTTGCATGGAGTGAGGACGGTGGATACATAATATACCGGCTTTTGAAGAGGGAATTTATGTCCGTCCGCTTCTCGTTCGACGACGAGCACTGCGCTTACAACTTAATGAGTTGCCGCAATGTATAATAGCATTGGTTCGCCGATGTTTGGTGCGGCCAGGATTGGGTTGGTTGCCAGTATGGCTTTTATTGCTTCCAATCCGGCTGTGGCAGTGTCCGTCCACTCAAAGTGTTCGGTGCGCCGAAGGAGGCGATAAAGGGGTAATGGCTTTTTTCCTAAGTGGGAGATAAAGCAGCTTAGAGCCGCCACACATCCAGTTAACTTCTGGATTTGTTTGAGGTCTATTGGGGTAGCCAACTGTGACAAAGCTCGGATTTTGGCCGGATTAGCTTCAATACCTCTACTAGAGACAATGAAACCCAGGAGCTTTTCCGGCTGGTACGCCGAAAACGCATTTTTCCAGATTGAGCTTGATGTCGTATGTTCGGAGGTTGTCGAATGTGAGCCTCAAGTCGTCAATCAAAGAGTCGACGTGTTTGGTTTTGATGACCACATCGTCTACGTATGCCTCTACTGTTTTGCCGATTTGTTTCTCCAGACATGTCTGAATCATGCGCTGATATGTTGCGCCGGCGTTTTTGAGCCCAAAAGGCATTGTGTTGAAACAGCAGGGACCATATGGTGTGATGAATGCCGTTGCGGCTTGGTCAGACTCCGCCATCTTGATTTGGTGGTAACCGGAGTATGCGTCAAGGAAACACAATGACTCATGTCCTGCGGTAGCATCAATAATTTTATTGACGCGGGGGAGGGGGAAGGGATCCTTTGGGTAAGCTTTATTGAGGTCCTTGAAATCAACACAAAGGCGCCAGGATTTATCCTTCTTTGGTACCATCACCAGGTTTGCAAGCCAGACCGGGTGTTTTAGTTCTCTGATGAATCTGGCCTCCAATAACTTGGCTAGTTCCTCTCCCATGGCATGTCTCTTAGGTTCGGAGAAACGCCGAAGAGCTTTCTTGACCGGCTTGAATCCCTTTAGGATATTGAGGCTATGCTCGGCCAGCCTGCGTGGGCTTCCTGGTATGTCTAAGGGATGCCAGGCAAATATGTCCCAATTCTCGCGCTGGAACTCTCGTAGTGCGGCGTCCACGGTGGGGTTTAACTGTGCCCCGATGGAGGCTGTTTTTGTAGGGTCCGTTTGGTGGACTTGGAATTTGACTATTTCATCCGCTGGTTTAAAAGAGGTGGACTTGGATCTCTTGTCGAGTATCACGTCGTCCCTGTCCACTTTGGAGCATAGCGTGGTTAATTCCTCGGCCTCGAGGGCTTCGGATAATTCCTCGAGGGCCAGTGCGGCTGATTTGTTTTCGACGCAGAGCGCTGTGTCCGGATCACTTGCGAGAGTGATGATTCCATTGGGCTCCGGCATTTTGAGCTTCATGTACCCATAATGGGGTACGGCTTGGAAGATCGTGAACGCCTCACATCCTAAAAGGGCGTGGTATCCACTGCTGAATGGGGCCACTTGAAATGTAATTTCTTCGGACCTATAGTTCACTGGCGTACCGAATACCACATCTAATGTGATTTTCCCAGCGCATCGTGCCTCCCGACTGGGAATGATTCCTCTGAAGGTTGTGCTACTTTGCTCAATGCGGTTCCAGTCTATTTCCATTTTTTGAAGAGTTTCCTCATAGATGAGGTTTAATCCGCTGCCGCCGTCCATGAGTACTTTGGTGAGTCGAAAGCCATCCACGATTGGACTGAGGACCAGTGCGGCTGGTGCTCGGGCTGTTTAGAATTTAGGTTTGTCACTGGCATTGATGGTAATAGCCGTGTCACTTCATGGATTTATTGCTGCTACGTGGCAGATTTTGGCCATGCTGCGGAGTGTTCGCTTGTGCCTATTATTTGACACGAAGGTCTCAAAGAATGTTGACACTGTATTGTTATCCACGGGATGGTGCTCTGTGGTATTTGGGATAAGAAGATCCTCACCGCTTTTGGCCACCTGCCGGAGTATCCAACATGCTCTAAGGCTGTGCGTTGGTATTGTATCCGCTGTGCTATGAATTTTGCAGGGTCCGTTAAGCCATCCCTCCAATACGGTTCCGTGCCCTGTAGAGGGTTTTTACTTCTTTGTAATGAACTCGGGTGTCTTATGATAGTGCACCCTTTTACCTCGGGTTGGGTGCGTATACGGAGCCGGATTATCCCAAAATGTTCTTTCGGTTTTCCAGGCACTTTCCATCGCACAGTACTTTCATACTATGGACGCCATGTCGGCAAAGTGTGATATGTCACGGCGACTTATGGCGTTAAGGATTCCCTTGTCCGTGCAATTATTGCAGAAAAGTGAGACTACGTCTTCCTCGCGGCAGTCCTTAACCTTGTTCATCACAAGGAGGAATCTGGCCCAATAATGATGTACTGTTTCATGGGGCTCTTGCCTAATGTGGGAAAGATCGTTTATGTCTGGGTGGTGGGTGGATTTGAGTCCGGACCCCTACCCAATCTGAGACCCAGGGGCCGAGGGGTTTCCGATCTTGGAAGTTCGGATTCCGGTATGTTGCCCGATGAGTCTGGCCCGCTGCCTGACTCTAGGTTCAGGGTTTGGGTGATGCCCTCCCGTAAACGGGTATCCGGCTCAGAGAGCTTAGAAATTCGTACATAGTTAGTCTTCAAGATAGAAGGAGAATCGCCGCATTGTTCCTCCACCACCGCAACATGATGGGTGACCGGTGGAGAGTTAATCTCCCTTTGATCATGTTTAAGCCCAATCCGATCATAGTCCGTAGCGACTCCCAAGGCGGCGATGCGATCCAAGAGCTCGTTTAGGGAGGAGAGCTCGATTGGATCCATCTGCTCGGCGAATTCCGAGCCGATGTGGAGGCTGTTTTTGATGACCCGAGAAGTCATCATCGATGCAGCGGCCAAACAGGCAGTCATGACGAAACTGCCCAGCCGGAGAGTTTGGCCGATAGCCATAGCTCCCCCGGCGGTAATGTTGTTTTTAACAACGAGATGAGGCATCCTTCCTTACGGCGACGTCATAGAGGAAATCTCAATGAAAGCACCAATGTCGGTGTCAAAACCGGCGGATCTCAGGTAGGGGGTCCCAAACTGTGCGTCTAAGGCGGATGGTAACAGGAGACAGGGGAAACGATGTTTTACCCAGGTTTGGGCCCTCTTGATGGAGGTAAAACCCTACGTCCTGCATGATTTATTCTTGATGATATGAGTATTACAAGAGTTGATCTACCACGAGATCGGAGAGCCTAAACCCTAGAAGCTAGCCTATGTTATGATTGTATGTTGTCCTACAGACTAAAACCCTCCAGTTTATATAGACACCGAAGGGGGCTAGGGTTACACAAGGTCGGTTATAAAGGAGGAGATATACATATCCGTATTGCCTAGCTTGCCTTCCACGCCAAGTAGAGTCCCATCCGGACACGAGACGAAGTCTTCAATCTTTTATCTTCATAGTCCAACAGTCTGGCCAAAGGATATAATCCGGCTGTCCAGATACCCCCTAATCCAGGACTCCCTCATTGCATGTCAAATTTATATGGTTCCAAGTGGTTTTGATGCATGATACAGGCTCTCGGCACTTGTAGGACTAGTTGCTATCAATATTATTGAGTTTGGTTTACTTTTATTTTGAAGTTACTAAAAATTTCAGAATTTTTCAGAAAATGATGAAGAGACTTTTGAGGGGCTCATTAAGCCGAAGCTCGAAGGAAAAGGCACATAAGCCTAAGTATAATCTGCCTCGCACCGCGGAGGTTCGGTCGTGTGAATGGCCTTCCAATGATTTCTTGAGAGTAGCCGGGATTTATGAAGATTTTTATGAATTGGCTAAGAATGCAGGCCTCACTGCTTTCCTCCATGACCAACGTGATCAGTATCTCTTACTCACAAATACCTTCGTGCAAAACTTTCATTTCCATTCTAGGAGCTCACCACCTATGGTGGAGTTTCATTTATATGATGAGCATAAGGAGATGTCACTTTATGATTTTTGTCGGGTTTGTTTAGTCCCTTTCAAGGGCAAGACAGAGGAACCACATCTCGAGGATGTGGATGGGTTTATTGATACTATCACTGTCAGGGAAACAAGGAAGGTTTCTGATGCACGAATCACTAGCATACATTTTTCCTGTTTTACGATATTTCGCATTACTTGCTAGTCGTTGTTTAATTGGTCGCGGAAACTGTGGAAACCTTAGTATCCCTGATATTATTATTTTGCTCCACGGGTTATTCAGTGATAACTTTGTTAGTATGGGCGGCATTATTGCTAAATGGTTAAGTCTGAACCGTACAAAGGGCCCCATCTTTGGAGGCATCTATGCTTCACGCCTAGCTGCACATTTTAACATACCTATTAGGCATTATGAGAAGGAAGAAAAAGTGCTGCCTCATGTTTATTTTTATTATAAGAGTATGGTGGCACATGATTTTATAGTTAAGAATAGGGAAGGAGAGCTTAAATACAAATTGTTCTTTGATAAACATCATCCTGAGACTATTACCCTGCCTGCTCCTTCTTTGTTTGATTTATCTACAGGCCAGTACATTGTTACATTAGAGGCTATTCACGCCTACCGGAACCCTGCACCATCCATGGAGCCAGAGCCGGAACCACAAGTTCATCCTTCATGACAGTCTAATTACCAGTGGGATCCGGAGATGATTGCCTACCAGTGGCAATCGGAGTCTTCTTGTTCAACGCAGTACGACCCCAACTATTATTATGGATACCCGCTAGGCCAGCCATGGACATAGACCAACTTAGGCCAAAATCCTAAGCTTGGGGGAGTACATATTTCCCACCGAAATTACATTTATGTTCACACACTCATTGCTAGCTATCGGTGCTCATACTTTTTCATTGTATCATCCATGCTAGCTTACTTTCCTTTTTATGCTTTCTTCTTGTGTGTTTAATAAACCTTAAGAAAAACCAAAAAATAGTTGTAGCTTTTAGCTAGTTTTAATTTCCATGCTTGTAGTAGTAATTAAAAAGAAAACCCAAAAATATTTCATGTTCTTCTTTTGCTTGTTGGGAGCTTTCCTGTGTAAATAGTTTTATTTCTTTTCTTTTCTTTAGGGGTCGATAGGAGAAGACCATGATTAAATTGTTGAAGTGGCTCTTATATGCATTATTGTTGATTTGACAAAAGAGCCCATATTGCCTTTTCTTCTCCTATTTATTGCATGCTTGCAGATTCCAGCTTAGTCCAATGCACGCGCACTATTATTATTATTCACATCGTTCGGTCGTGGAAGTGAAGGGCAATAATGACGATATATGATAAACTTATTGAGATAAGAAAAGCTGGTATGAACTCAACCTCTTTTGTTTTTGTAAATATGATTAGTTCATTGTTCCTGATTCGGCCAATTATGAATAAACATGTTTGCAATGACAACTAGAGATCATAGTTCTTGTGCCATGCTTGATTAGCTATGAGTTATAATGGTTTACCTTGCGTGTCAACATGCTATTGAAATGATTATGATGTGGTGTGATAGGGTGGTATCCTCCTCTTAATGATTTAAGTGACTTGACTTGGCGCATGTTCACCCATGTAGTTGAAACAAAATCAACATAGCCTTCACGATATTTATGTTCATGGTGGATTATATCCTACTCATGCTTGCATTCGGTGTTGATTAATTTTAATGCATGTTCATGAATGTTGTCGCTCTCTAACTGGTCGCTTCCGAGTCTTTTGCTAGCCTTCACCTGTACTAAGAGGGAATACTGCTTGAGCATCCAATCCCTTAAACCCCAAAGTTATTCCACATGAGTCCACCATACCTACCTATATACGATATCTACTTGCCATTCCAAGTAAATTCGTATGTGCCAAACTCTAAACCTTCAAATAAATATCATGTTTTGTATGCTCGAATAGCTCATGTATCAACTAGGGCTGTCCGTATCTTCCATGTTAGGCGGGTTATTCTCAAGAGGAGTGGACTCTGCTCCTCACTCACGAGAAAATGGCTGGTCACCGGGATGCCCAGTCCCATGCTTTATGGAAACTAAATCAAAATAATTGCAAACAAACTCCCCCTGGGACTCTTGTTAGTTGGAGGCACTCGTTGTTTCGAGCAAGCCATGGATTGATGCTTGTTGGTGGAAGGGGGAGTATAAACTTTACCATTCTGTTTGGGAACCGCCTATAATGTGTGTAGCATGGAAGATATCGACATCTCTTGGTTGTTATGTTGACAATGAAAGTATACCGCTCAAAATATTATCCATCTCTATTTTAAAACCGAGCTCTAGCAACTCTACAAATCCCTGCTTCCCTCTGCGAAGGGCCTATCTATTTACTTCTATGCTGAGTCATCATCTTCTTATTAAAAAGCACTAGTTGGAGAGCACTGCCGTCACTACAAAAAAAGATACATCCATGACATTTTGGGCCAAACAATTTTTTTCTGTCATACATATGACACTTATATGACGATAATTGTGACAAAACCCGGTATCATCATAGTTGTGGTGGGCTCCTACTTCTATGACAAAAAATCATGACAGAAAATGGGCTTTTCGTCCTGGGCGGGCCGGAGATGCAGCTGCATGACATTCTTTGGGCCGTCCATGACGGAAAAAACCGTGGTAGAAGCGAGGGGGAGGAAAATTTCGGGGAGTTCCCGGTTACGGTGGGAGGTCGGGGGCTGAGCGATGCGCATTTCTATCGTACACGTACGCGCGTGTGTGGGAGGCATTGGCTCTAACTGAACCCGAGCTAGGCGGTGGGCTCTAACTGAACCCGACCGATTGCACCGCTGGCTACGCGTTACTGAACCCGAGCTGTCGATCGATGGCTCTTAACTAAACTCGATCGAGCGATTCCTTCGCTACTGCTGCTAAATGAAGCCGAACGATGTTGCCTTTGGGATGAACAGTGAGCGTTGCGGGGGGTTTGGATGAACAGTGACCGGTGGCGTTGCCTCTGGATGAACAGGACCCCGTGGTGTGGTGGAGGGCTGGATGAACAGTAGACGATGGAGGGGTGCCTGCAGAGGGGTGGTTGAACAGGACCCCGTGGTGTGGAGGGTTGGATGAACAGTACATGGTGGAGGGGTGGTTGAACAGTAGCCGGTGGAGTCGCGCGCGGTGGAGGCTAGATGAACAGGAGCCCGTGGAGGCTGGAGGAGGTCGACGGTAGCCCGTGGAGGCTGGAGGCGGTTGACGGTGGAGATGAACAGTATCCCGTGGAGTCCCGTTTTGCGGTACGCCACACCCGTCCCGATGAACAGGACCCCCGTTTCAACCGTAGGAGGTCCGTTTCGTCCGTTTTGCGGTACGCCACACCCCTCCCGATCAACAGGACCCCCGTTTCAACCGTAGGAGGTCCGTTTCGTCTGTTTTGCGGTACGCCACACCCCTCCCGATCAACAGTACCCCCATTTCGACCGTAGGATGTCCGTTTCCTCCGTTTTGCGGTACGCCAGACCCCTCCCGATCAACAGGACCCCGTTCAGGCCTCGTTTCCATCGCCTGTTCCGTCCAAGCCCTCCCGATGAACACGACCACGCATTCCGTTCCGACCCAGCTGGTTGGCTCCCACGCGTTCCGTTGCCTCCCGATGAACACGACTCGTTCCGTTGCCTCCCCATGAAAACGACGTATTCCATTGCCTCCCCATGAACACGACGACGACGTTGTTTCTCTGTTCCGACCCAGCCATGTACATGAGCCCTGGCCGTGCGTATGCGCGAGTAGGCATTCGAGACCCCGCCCGTATGTACACATACGTGGCCGTATTTTCTTTCTTGCACCCTGACCACTGTACGTACGTGTACATGCTACGTGCGCGCCTCTACTACGACACGTACGCGCCTCTACTACGACACGTGCGCGCCTCTACATCCACCAGTATATATGTACGTACACGTTCGCGCCCAGAATGACAACGCTACGTATGCTTCGAGTAGGTGGGTCCCGACTGTCAGGCACTTCCTTGCCTGCAAAGATGTAGCTGGTGGGTCCCAGCGGTCAGGGTGGTGAATTGTTTTTTTTGCTCGGACGCACTTCCTTGCGTGCGAAGATGTAGCCGGTGGGTCCCAACAGTCAGGGGCAAATGTTTTTTTCGCGAAATACAGTGGAGCGTCCGGTGGGTCCCAGCTGTCAGGTGGAGGAATCATTATTTTCCGTGTAATAAGGAAGCACTTCCTTGCTACGGCCATGTACCCAGCTGTCAGCCTCTCCACGTACAGTCCATGTCCGATGGAAGTCGTTCCTTGACCACGTTGACCATGCCGCGCCAAGAGCACCAAGGCGGTGGACGACGGCGAGGCCTAGGAAGGGGACGACGGGGAGCTGGGGAAGACGCGCCAGTGGAAGCCCGCGCGGAGAGGAGTACGAGGGTTCACTGGTTCGGCTGCGGTGTGAGGCAGCCGTCGCCGTAGGGCCTGGCCAGCGGTGGGAATAGTAGGGGCAGTGAGGCCTCCGCGGCAGCACAGCCGGCCACGGGAGGCAGGAGCATGCGGCACGACCGGCGCTGCTTTGGGCGGCTTGAGCAAGAAGACCAGAGGTTGAAGAAGCACTACGGACATTGGATGGACATCGTACGGTCACTGGAGCTAGAATCGTTCATATTGACTAAAGTTGACAAAGGCCCCCGTCCTAGTCAACTTAGTAGGCCCACAAGTCAGCCTCCCACCATGGTGGGTCCCAGCTAGGAGGGGGAGTATTCATATTTTGTGCGTAATAAGGAGGCACTTGCGGTGGGTCCGAGCTGGCAGCAGGGGGAACATTTTTTTCGTGAAATACGCTAGCCCGTCCGGTGGGTCCCAGCAGTCAGGGGGGAAACGTTTTTTTCGCGAAATAAGGTGGCCCGTCCGGTGGGTCCCTGCTGTCAGGTGGAGGAATAATTATTTTGCGTGCAATAAGGAGGCACTTCCTTGCGGCCACCTGGACCAAGCTGTCAGCCTCTCCACGTATAGTACTCTTCCGATGGAAGTCGGTCGTTGACCACGTTGACCACGCCGCGCCGAGAGCACCAGGGCGGTGGTCTGGACGACAGCGAGGCCTAGGAAGGGGATGACATGGAGCCGGGGAGGACGCAGCAGTGGAAGCCCGCGCAGAGAGGAGTATGAGGCTTCACTGGTTTGGCTGCGGTGTGAGGCTGCCGTCGCCGCAGAATAACAGGGGGTGTCGGTGAGTAGAGGGATGGCCTGGCCAGCAGTGGGAGCAGTACGGGGCAGTGAGGCCTCCGCGGCATCACAGCCGGCCACGGGAGGCAGGAGCACGTGACACGACCGGCGCTGCTTTGGGCGGCTGGAGCAAGAAGACCAGAGGTTGAAGAAGCACTACGACCATTGGGTGGACATTGTACGATCACTGGAGCTAGAATCGTTTATATTGACTAAGTTGACAAAGCCCTTGGTACGTGTCAACTTAGTAGGCCCACGGCTCGGATTTGGCAGAGAACATATAGCCCATTTGCGATTCATAAGAATGTACATCCCATTTATTAATTCTAATGGAATTTACTACAGCCCATTTACAGTTTGCTAAAAGTACAGCCCAACTTCTAGCTAGGACAATGATTAATAATTTCAAACAACCGCTCAAAACAGAATTCAAAAAAAATTCACACATTTTGATGGGATCCGAAATATTTTTATCCGAAATTTCTAGACAGGTTAAATATAATTTCAAAATAAAGTTGTATTACGTTAAAATCCAACAAAATATTGCGCGCGCAACAAGTAATGAAAATAAAATTTTCAAATTCCAAAAAAAAAAATATTTTTCAACCTAATTACATGTTTCGTGCATAGTAACTATCCAGATATTATAATACATCCCATTTATTATTTCTTAAAGTCCATTTTCTTGTTAAACCTAATGCATACCTCCTAGGAAAGTTTGCAGCCCAGCGGGGCGGAGAATAACAAGTTGACCCGAATATTGTGTACAACTGTCGGCCCAGTTGCATTGCTGATGTTGAAAAAAAGGCCTGTGTAGTACAGTACAACCTAACATGGTTACTCAGCCCACATTCAGCGATGCCGGAAAGGCCCAAACAAGGCTTCTATACAACTTTTTGAAGTCACTGAGCTCATTTAATAACTTAAGAAAAAAGTTAGATTACAGTGGAACCTAATTAAAAGCTGTCACGAGCAAATAAATAATTCAACGGGTCCCACTTGTGCGTGTGTGTGTGAGAGAGAGAGAGACCCATCGGTCGATGCTCGTAAATACATCTTTCAGCCATATGCATTGCTGATGCTCAGTAAAAACTTATATAGTTGACACAATCATATAGAACATCATAGCACACTGAACTTGCATACAAAAATTTCATGCAGGGGCCACAATCAGGATGGAAGCAGTGGATCGCTACGGGAAGGGCTATGTTGAAACAAACGAAGTCGTACATAACGGTTCATCGTATTTATCAATGACGGGGAAATATCTTGAATCTTGTGCAAAGAAAACAGACAAACAACACAATAAGTTCTGCTAGCACATTAAATTTACGTACAGCCCTTTCTAAAAAAGTTCAGGTACAAAATTAGAACAGGTCACAATCAAATGTACTGGCATATCAGTGCTTCACACCCATAGCTCGGATTTAACTAGTATCTGACAAGATTCAGTTGTTACCTCGAATTAGAGCACATTCAGGCAGCCAACCCCTGCCTCTTCTCCCAAAGAAGAAGTGGCCTCCGCCGCACGATGGAGTAGGCCCTGTGCCATCCATCATTCCGAGCAACACAGGGAAAGTCTGACGTTGACTCCTGTAATGGATGTCGTCGATGGACCCTGGCACCAGCGGCGGCGGCAGGACTTCGATTGATGGATTGACCACTTCTTCGATATGCACGAACACTCGATATAGGTACATCCCTAACGTGGTCCGCGGCGGCCTTGGTGGCGACGAATAGTACAACCCCGGTTCCTGCACCGATATCTTAACACCAATCACCTTCCGTATGAAGGACGGCTTCTTCATCTATGCCATAACCGTCAGAGCCTGGCTGTCTGGAGGAACAAACATACTTACGAGCTCACCTCCAAGGTCGTTGATAAGCTCGTTCATGGACTCGCTGTTCCAAGCACGTTGAGGCATGCCGTGGAAGGTAAGCTTTGTTAAAAACTCAAGCTCAGAGGGCACCGAGCCCCATCCTGGGTGCCACCGATCAAAGCTCACCAGCGCGCCATCGCAGAACAAACGCCGGGAAGATTCGAACACACGACTGCAGTCGAAAGTTGTCCGGAACCTAACAAAGAAATCAGCCGATGGCGGACAGACTTCGACGAGCAAGTCACTTATTTGGATGCCGTGCACAATGCCAAGAGCTTTGACAAGGTCGTCCGGCGAGACGGGAGGCCGGTCGCCGTTGATGGTTACCATCAGCACTTTGCCGGCAAACTGGTCGTCAAGCGCCGCCATGGCACTTTTGAGCGACAGCACGCAGCGACCGAAGGCAGGACGGACCTCGGGATCTCCGGCACGGAGATCCGTTTTGACCGGCGACATGATAGTGCGCTTGAGTACAGGGAGTACAGGAGGGGGATTTGGGGGAACTGGAGTAGGAATCAAGATTCCAGAGGTGGGGGAGGGACAGGATACTGGGGATGAAAACGTAGAATGAATTTCGAGCACACGCCAATATGCTCTCGGCGCGCAAGCGCACGAAAACACCGGTGGCGCCAACATGTCGGCCTAAGAGTCCTTATTCTTTCTTTTTTGGAGAGCCCGACCTTTTTTTCAGGATCTTTTGACAGCCCGGCCTGAGAGTCATAATTGACCTATTTGGCATTGCGTTAATACTCGGCCCATATTCAACGACACCTCACTGGCCCAAACAAGTGTACATCATCGAAAAGACACTGAGCTCAAATTATATAACTTGAAAAAAGGAGATATACTCTGAACACTTGAGAATGGTGATGCCCTCATTTAGCCCACCAGTAGTTCGAGACAATAAACAGTTCAAAACAACGATATATACAACATTCAAACACTAACTAGTGACTACTACTAACATAAACAACAAGACATGATAGTTCATAAGAAGTCTTGCTACACCACCAAAACACACCCATCTGCAATGCTCAGACTCTCGTGATCCAGACGAAAATGACATTCTAAATAGAAGCAACTATTACATAGTAAGAGTGACATAGACGAGGATGACCAAATGACAAGGAATATGCATAACAAAAGAAAGAACTACCCATCCAGAACCAGCAGCAAAGACAACAAAGTCATTCGAAGAGATGATCCAACACCATCATAATTTGCGGCCCCGCTTCAGCGACCAGTGATCCGGAGACACCAGTACTCCACCCTTTCGATGCAACAGCCCAATTACCTATCAACCTCAAGGCTTGAACCATATCACTGCCTGTCTTAGTTGAGACATCCAAGGATCAAAGTTAATCTGGATGCCTTTGTCATTCTCACCTTCTTTTGGCTGCAGGCTGTATCATTGACAATCAGGGGAGTTTGCTCCTGAAATCCTAGGGCTCGCCGTGTAGACACAGTTTTCCATACAGTGGGGTTTTGCAATATAACTTTTCCGGCTCATGTTTCCGAATGATCATTAGTCTTTTGTCGTCGTTTGATCGAGCGAGGAACCAGTTGTGCTTCCCTGTTTTTGGCAAAGGTGGTGTGATTACAAAGGGCAGTAACTGTAGGGACACTGCATCATATCAAAAAGGACATGCATTGTTAATGTAAGATCAGCATTGTTCAGAGTATGAGTAGGATAATGCAAGAAACAGCATTGATATGTCCCTGTTGGAACTAGGAGGAAAATACAAGGAAATGTATACGGGGTTCGAAAATATAGAAGTGCCATGCATGGTTATACTCATGTTATCTCACAATCGATTCTTCACAGGAAACTACCATGTCATGCATGTTTTGTAATCATGTTCTGTCCTCACAAACAAATTCTTCAAGGTAACTAACAGACCATGCATTGTTATATACTCGTGTTCTGTGGGCAAATTTTTTGTGAGGATATCATTCTAGCCATTGATTGCTGAAGGGCGAATATAGGTATGTACACATGGTAAGCATTGCAGGATTTCACTACTTCCAAATATAGAGTTATCCATATGCACATTTACTTCCCTAATGTATGGTTAGATGAAACCAACAGTGTGGTGCATGTTTCTACATCATGAAAATGAGGAAACTAACATGGCCATTTATACACACTCATATTTAGTAGTAGTATATAGATTACTGTAAAATAAGGATAATATCCATATATTCCTAACCATTTGATTATTCAGGGTACAAATTGGCTATAATGACATGGTCACAATCGCATGAATTAGCTCATTCCAAATATAGCTGATTTATGGCGTCTCTAATACATTGCCATAGTTCTACTCAAATTCTGCTCAAACAGGGATATGCCAATCATCACAACAATTTCAAACAGTGTCATGGAGTCATCATTAACATGAGACGGAAACAACTTACACGCGCTGTCCCAGCAATACGTGGTGCCATCTGCTTTGTCGATCGCGTAGATGATGCCATTGTGTTCAATAGCATCACAGAAGTGTGTATCAGCTTTGACGATGATCCACTGCGAGCCGAGTTGTCTCCAGCTAAAGAAGGCACCGGCGTAAAGATAGGCGAGTCCGCGGTCGAACAAGGCAATTAGCTTGAAGTCTGCGTAATTCACATGTCGTGTGGGCACTTGGCAGATTACAATCTTCTGCAAAACAAGGTTCGTCCAACTGACGTAGTAATCTAGATGACTTGGACCGCGATGGTAATACTCTATATAATCCAACGGAGGAAGGATAATCTCATGGGAGGTCTGGAAGTTCACGAGCACCAACTTTTTACCGTCTTCTCTGAATGCAGCCATCCAGTGGGAGTTCATGCCGCCCAGTACATACCTGCCAAGAAGTTTCAGGCGATGGTGATCGAATCGATGTCGAGGGAAATGATGTACGGCGACCCACTTCATACCTGCAAAGAAGTTTCGGCTAATGCAGATCGGATTGAAGTCGAGGGGCATCACGCACTCCTCCGTATCATGGTGAGCCGATCTCGCAAGACCAGATAGCAGCAAGCAGGGTGTCTTGAAAAGCTTAGGCCTCGCTTTGACGATGGCCGTATGCATGTCCCTCGAGCATGCAGCCAATAAATGATGTCACTGGGAGATTGCTCCAATCGTGGCTCATATGGATGCTGCGCGGTTCACGTTCGGCCATGGTGGAGTTTGGAAGGGGGCTTCATTTATGGGGGAGAAGGATGTCGGTGCTGGATCGGCTAGCGAGGGAATAGTGGTACTGGGGGAGGCGAGTGAGGCGACGGTACACGGGGGCACAGTGAGATGGAGACGGAGACGGAGACGGAGAAGGTGATGGAGATGGAGTGGTGCTATGGGACCGGAGAGGGAGACGAGGCGAGGCGGCAATGTGCTGTACAGGGGCGGTGACAGACTGCACGGTGCACATGGGTGAGGCTGACTTTGGTAACCCGAACACGCTGCCTAGACTAGTGTCAGATGCAGGGTGTTGTCACTTCACTATGAGGACCGGATGAATAGTATTTTGACCATCAAGTGTACCACAGTTGTACTACTACTACTAGTAGTGGTAGTAGTAGTAGTAGTAGTAGTAGTAGTAGTAGTAGTAGTAGTAGTAGTAGTAGTAGGAACATGAGTACTCCAGTATTGTATAGCGGAAATACGTCTCCCGTGCTAGCATACCTGTTCACTTCATCGTTCAGGTATCATCCAGCATCAAGGACAGCAAGCAGATCGTTCCACACTTGAGAACAGGAAAAATGGAAAGGTAGAACGCGGCAGAAGAGGAAGAGAATGCTGGCTAACGAGGCTGGGAGGGGATCGAGCAGGAAGTTAATGCTCCACGCCTAAAGGTTTTGGGAAAACCTGATTTTCATAAGGTGACTTATACTCACCTAAACGGAGGGAGTATTCCTTAACAAGAGAATGTTGTATCTCCCACTCACGCGCTCAAAAAAACTACAACACATTTTTTTATCTGTTTGCATGCATAGGTCCCACCTATCAGGAAGGATGGGCACGTACACGAACAGGTACGACTCATCAGTCTACCCGCATAGCCTTTTCGTTTAGTCTACCTAGCAATCTAATCAACTACCTACATGCCACTTCTCCCATTTACTTATCCATCGGGAACCGATTCTCCTTGGCTTCTTCACCTCCCCTTCGTCTTCATTTGCATCCAAACCCCGTACATATGCAAGCCAATCTCCACTCGCACTGAGCCTAACCTGTGAAACAGTGGGCAGGGGGAGAATTAGGAAATGGACACGGAAGTAGTTTTTAGAATGCATTTACTACGTGATCAAACTCATCTTACCTGCTCATCGGAGGAAATCCGAGTGCCCCTCAACGTCGGCATATCAAGGGGCGTCAACTTGCAACTATGGCTACGCCGCGCAGGAGAGACCCCCAAGGAAACATCCTCGTGCGTTCCACGGAACATCAAGATGCATTTGTATGAGTAGTTTATCTTGTCAGAGAAAAGGATGAACGAGGGAAGGCCTCTAGAGATAGAGATGGACACTACTACTACCAATGTGCTGGCCCGTGCGTTGCAATGGATCCAAAGTAGTAAAATAATACTTGTTCATGTGCTTGAAATATAAACACTATAGTTTTGACATACATGTGTTAGTAGATATGACAGCTTGTCCATGGAAGTTGAACCACGGCGACCATCACGTTCCTTGTTTCTACCACTGCCACACCCACACACGATTCCCACGATGCCGCTCCAACCCACGGCACGACGTCCCCCGACGTGGACATGGATCCTCTGACGTGACTATTACTTCCTTGCCCTACCTTTCCTTCACTGACAGGTGGGACCCACGCTTATGGGTCCCACATGTCAGTGACTGAATGGTAGGATTGTTCACGTCAGGGGATCCTCATCCCCCCGACGCGCCCCTCATCCCTCTCGGCCCCACTGCTCCTCTGCCTTTGTGTGCATGACATGCGGGCCAGCTGAACTGCGGCGACCATCAACTTTGTACCACAGACACACCCGATTGGACGCAGTTTGCCTGCTCTGCTGCTGTGCTCCGATCCGTACTCCCGCACCATCGAATTTTCATCCAGCGGTTGTGACACATTTCGTCCCGGGCATCAATCCTCAGCTGGAGTACTTATGTACTCCCTCCGGTCCTTTTTACTCTGCACATTGGATTTCCCGAAAGTCAAACTTTGCTAAGTTTGACCAAATTTATATTAGAAATTATTAGCATCTATAATATCTAATAAATAAAATATGAAAATATATTCAAAGATGAATCTAATGATATTGGTGTTGTTATGTGAATGTCTATAATTTTTTACATAAACTTGGTCAAAGTTGGATGAGATTGACTTCGGACAAACCTAATATGCAGAGTAAAAAGGACCGGAGGGAGTACTACAGGTAGTACCCGCCGGTGTGGCCATCTACGCCTCGTAACGCCCCGACGCCCAGCTGTGGCACCCTCGCCACGGCCATGCCACCACCGGTCGGTTCATCTCGAACAAGTGAGTCGTGAACCACACCACCACCATGAGAATGACATGTGGGCCAGCCGCATTTAAGGTCCGCATGTCATTGACTCAAAGGCCGGGCACTAAGCCACTGAAGTTCGGTCCTGTGGGCCCCGAGAGGGAAATGTAACTCCTGCGGCAGGCCTTGTGGTGCTCCCGCAGTACGAGCTCGTGCCAAAGCTAGAATTTGTTTCTTACTACTACCAACTACTAGTACTAGTAAGGCACACGTGCATTGCACGCATGAGATTCTGGTGGTTTGTGCATTATGCTTCTACATGTGGAGCTTTTTGGATTCTAATATGTGGCAAAATCTGGTGGAATGTAAGGTTAGGCAAGTTTGATTAACTTAGGTGAGTGTTTGGTTCAAGCCACACCTTAGGCAAGCCACACTAAGGCCCCACATGACATACACACGAAAAATGTGGCAAGATTCCCTTAGGCTTGCCAACTTGTTTCTCTCGTTCCGAAGAACTAATAACTTTGCCTAAGCTTAGTTGTGGCAAAGTTAGGGTCTGTTTGATTCAAAGGATTTTCATAGGATCTTTGAAGGATTAGAATCCTTATGAATTTTTCCTACGTTGGTCGTTTGATTCGTAGGATTGAATCATATAGAATATTTTCCTAAGGATTCATTTGTACTATGTTTCCCAGGAATTCTAACATGCACTCCAACCTCTTGAAAGAAATCCTTTGTTTTTCATGTGACACAATCAAACAAAATCAAATCCTATAGGGATCCAATGAACATGCCATTCCAATCCTACTTTTTTCCTATTCCTGTGTTTCTGCAATTCTATGAATCAAAGAGGACCTTAGTCATGAATTAAGTTCAACCATGGAGTCTTCTACATTATACATGTGGCAGAATCTTCTACTCCCTCCGTTCGTTTTTATAAGGCGTTTCAGACAGCTAGGTTTGAACTGTTTAGTACACTGTCTGAATTTGCTAAAACGTCTTATATAAGTGAACAGAGGGAGTAGATGATATCCAACGGCCAGTAGTGCTCGGATTTGCCAGCTTTGTACCGTCGGATTGGCTTCATCCAATGACCAACTTTCGAAGTTTTTCACACACTATATAGGGGGTATAGATATAGATGTGCCGGTCTGTTGCAATGGATCCAAAGTATATATATCTATTTAGTGGAGTGCACTCTAAACGCATTATCTATTTATTTTTCTCTAACCTTCCGTAGCCATGCAACCAAGCCACATAAGCTTCATGGGTGCCCTCCACATCATATTATTCATACTAGGTTGATTGAAAAAAAAAGATAAATCACCGAAAACAAGATCTTCCCGTTTTTTGTTCCTACGATGTTGTGCCGTGCACGTACCTACTAGTTGTATAGTGGTAGTACTAGTAATATAGTATTAGGAGTATAAACTTGGTACTAGTAGGAGTAGTACTAGTACGGAATGCTCCTACTCTATCAACGAGCCCCGTCTGACAACAAATTTCTTGGCTTCCGTGCTACAGCTAGATCTTCCCCTTGTTTCTGTTTTCCAACCCGGCGGCGGGCGGGGTGTCGGTTTTCTCAACGGCGGTCCCACATGAAAGTGAAAATCCTAGGCAACACGCCAACCCGGCGGTGGACGAGCCGTGTTGTACTCCCGGTTCCAGGGTGTGTGGGGGTGCGACGCGAATGCGGCAAGCCTTTTCCTTTTACCAGCAATGTGCCCGTGTGTTGCGGCGGATCCAAAGTAGTAGAATAGTAGTATTTGTTCACAAACTTGAAATAAATCACTATTGTTTTGGTATACTCCTAATATATTACTCCCTCCGTACCTAAATATTTTTCTTTTTTGAGATTTCAAATGGACTATCACATACGGATTATATAGACATATTCTAGTGTTTCTAGCAAGATGCCCGCGCTTTCCACAAAGTTGATGGAAAAGGTAAGCACAACTTATAAATTGACGGATGGAGTACTAGTTACAGTGATGCATATAATTAAGCAAAGGGATCGCACATGTCGGTATTGACTGGAACGAGAATGCAACAGCACAATAAGAATTAAGGCCACGATGATGTGATCGCAGTGGTGGTTACAGAAGGCAAGAAGAAAGATGGATCCACGAACGTACGACCTCCTCCTCCTCAACTTAGTGCGCCGGGCCACCGACTGGCGGCTAAGGAGCGGCGGCTTTTGTGGCGAGGTCGAGGTGCTTCTCAGCAAAGGCATCCAAGGCTTCCAGCCGGTTGAGGAAGGCCAACGTCGTAGTGTCCTCACTGGCCTTGTAGATACCTATGTACACGATTTCCTTGTACATGTGGATGTGTAGGTCGACGAATTCTTGCAGGGCGAGGCGCCTCACGGCGAGCGCGACCTCCAGGTCGACATTCTTCGGCGGGCAGTCGCAGGGCCAACAGTGCTTGAAAGAGGTTCAAGCCATGGAGGCTGATTAGGGTGGCAGGCAATGAGGAGCCCGGGCGCGTGGGCTGGAGGAGTACGGCAATGTCGTCCGCGAGCTTCTTGAGGACGGTGAACTTGTTGCTGGTGGCAACGATCACCTGGTCCAACTGAGAGTCGTAGTTGGCGTCGAAGGCGGCCATCCACTAGCCAGTCTCCAACACTGTCTGGAGACGATCCTCGGCGCCATGCCGCAGGTCGGCGTCATGGACCATCTTGCGCAGCCACTGGCCGCGCATGAGCATCGCCACCATGGGTCTGGGGTGAGCTCTTTTGCGCTTAGTTTAGGTGCTTAGGCAAATGCTTAGGTGCATACGATGTGGTAGATGCATTGGAATGGAGGGGCGCCTTTATATGAGGGCAATGAGGGCAAACTGCGTTGCATTCACATCGTGGAGCCTCTTTTCCCGGACCTCCTCCCATTACTTCCCTCATGCATTAATTGAAGGTGGATGCATTGGCCCTTCAACATATTGGGAACTGCTACTCCCTCCCTCGTCTGCATTAAAGCCGTATTGAGAACTGCGTCGCCCATTGTCAAATCGAATACTCCCTTCGTCTAGGTGAGTATTAAGTCATCTTACAAAAACCAAAGAGTAAACACATAGGCGTGGTGCATTACCTCTCATGTTGTTTCTTATTTTTTGACATAAATAGAGGAATCAACCAAGAAGAGATGTGGGGCTTGTATACTTTTAATGACTTGAGACTATCAAACATGACATGCAGTGGTCAGCTCGTTGCACAAGAACAAATGCAACCCACGTCAGCACACACGCATCTTATATAGCATCACATCCAATGGCTATAAAAGATGAATGATACCAAATTATATCTCATCTAGATGAGTTCTAGCAAAATTGTATTAATAATACTTAGTACTCATGCGCCATGTATCATATATTAGTATCATGCAGTACTTTATTTACTTATGAGGTATCCAGATGGCACTGCACCACCAAGAAAAGAGGGTAACATCAAAATTATGGACTACTTTATTGACTATGTGATACGTCTCCAACGTATCTATAATTTTTGATTGCTCCATGCAATATTATCTACTATTTTGGACTATATTGGGCTTTATTTTCCACTTTTATATCATTTTTGGGACTAACCTATTAACTGGAGGCCCAGCCCAGAATTGCTGTTTTTTCCTATTTCAGTGTTTCGGAGAAAAAGAATATCAAACGGAGTCCAAACGGAATAAAATCTTCGGGAACGTGATTTTCTCACTGAACGTGATCCAGGAGACTTGGACTCTACTCCAGGGAGTCAAAGAGGAGGTCACGAGGGTGGGTGGCGCCCCCCCTAGGGCGCGCCCCCTGCCTCGTGGGCCCATCGGTGCTCCACCGACGTACTCCTTCCTCCTATATATACCTACGTACCCCCAAACGATCAGAGCAGGAAGCAAAAACCTAATTCCATCGCCGCAACTTTCTGTATCCACGAGATCCCATCTTGGGGCCTGTTCCGGAGCTCCGCCGGAAGAGGGCTATCATCACGGAGGGCTTCTACATCATCCTAGCCCCTCCGATGAAGAGTGAGTAGTTTACCTGAGACCTTCGGGTCCATAGTTAGTAGCTAGATGGGTTCTTCTCTCTCTTTGAATCTCAGAACAAAGTTCTCCCCCTCTCTTGTGGAGATATATTTGATGTAATCTTATTTTTGCGGTGTGTTTGTTGAGACCGATGAATTGTGGGTTTATGATCAAGTGTATCTATGAATAATATTTGAATCTTCTCTGAATTCTTTTATGTATGATTGGTTATCTTTGCAAGTCTCTTCGAATTATCCATTTGGTTTGGCCAACTAGATTGGTAATTCTTGCCATGGGAGAAGTGCTTAGCTTTGGGTTCGATCTTGCGGTGTCCTTACCTAGTGACAGAAGGGGCATTAAGGCACGTATTGTATCGTTTCCTTCGAGGATAACAAGATGGGGTTTATTTCATAATGCATGAATTTATCTCTCTACATCATGTCATCTTTCTTAAGGCGTTACTCTGTTTTTAACATTATACTCTAGATGCATGCTGGATAGCGGTCGATGAGTGGAGTAATAGTAGTAGATGCAGAATTGTTTTGGTCTACTTGTCACGGACGTGATGCCTATATACATGATCATGCCTAGATATTCTCATAACTATGCTCAATTCTGTCAATTGCTCAACAGTAATTTGTTCACCCATCGTAGAATACTTATGCTCTTGAGATAAGCCACTAGTGAAACCTAAGGCCCCCGGGTCTATTCTCACCATATCAATCTCCATCACTTTAATCTTGCTTTGCTTTTTTACTTTGCTTTTACTTTTTACTTTGCATCTTTATACCAAAAATACCAAAAATATTATATCTATCAGATCTCACTCTCGTAAATGACCGTGAAGGGATTGACAACCCCTGATCGCGTTGGTTGTGAGTAGCTATCGTTTTGTGCAAGTACGAGGGACTTGAGCGTGGCCTCCTACTGGATTGATACCTTGGTTCTCAAAAACTGAGGGAAATACTTACGCTACTCTGCTGGATCATCCCTTCCTCTTCGGGGAAAACCAACACAAGCTCAAGACATAGCAAGAAGGATTTCTGGCACCGTTGCCAGGGAGTCTACGCAAAAAAGTCAATATACCAAGTACCCATCACAATCCCTATCTCTCGCATTACATTATTGGCCATTTGCCTCTCGTTTTCCTCTCCCCCAATTCACCCTTGCCATTTTGTTCGCCCTCTCTCTCTCTATCCTCCCTCTCTATTTGCCTCTTTTGCCCGTTTGCCTCTTGTTTGCTCGTGTACTAGTTTGTTTGCTTGTCGCCATGGCCAGTCCTCTTTCTGCTCCTATGTCTCCCGAGTTTGAAGTCCTTCACTTCAAAAAAAACAAGGAGAAAACTTAAAGGATGCTTGGTTTAGAATTATGGAATCTTATCGTAAATGCACCCTAGAAGTAAATTTCAGAATTTTGCTTCGCAACTTTTATGTTGGGCTTAATATGTCTCATAGACAACTTTTGGATTGTGTTGCCAAAGGCAATTTTATTGAAATTGATCCCAGTATCGCGCATGAAATTATAGAAGGTATAGTAGCAACTTTACCTCAACAAAAGGGGCCCCATCATACCCAAGAGAAAACGCAAGTTTTTGAGAAAATTTGCAAAGTAACTAAGATTTTACAGAAATCTCTTGAACCTCTTAAGAGCATTAGCGTAAATCTTCACCGCATGAATATGTTGATTACTCTTTGCAATAAGCGGTTGGATTCTTTAGATCTCAAGATATCTGAATATGAAGGGAAACATAAGTAACCTCCCGGATTCGAGCATAACATCGCTAAAACAATTAAGAATCAAGATGGCAATACCTAGATCTATCTTTGCTTTTATGCCTAGCTAGGGGCGTTAAACGATAGCGCTTGTTGGGAGGCAACCCAATTTTATTTTTATTCCATGATTTTTGCTCCTGCTTAGTAATAAATAAATTATCTAGACTCTGTTTTGTTGTGTTTTTTGTGTTTAATTAGTGTTTGTGCCAAGTAAAACCGTTGGGAAGACTTGGGGAAAGTCTTGTTGAACTTGCTGTAAAAAACAGAAACTTTAGCACTCACGAGAACTGCTGTCATTTTTATTTGAAGAGTGCTATTTAGTTAATTCTTTTTGAAGATTATTAATAGATAAATTTCTCACGTCAAGAAATTTATGTTAGAATTTTTGGGTTTCCAGATATTGCGCTAGCTACAGATTACTACAGACTGTTCTGTTTTTGACAGATTCTGTTTTTCGTGTGTTGTTTGCTTATTTTGATGAATCTATGGCTAGTAAAATAGTTTATAATCCATAGATAAGTTGGAATACAGTAGGTTTAACACCAATATAAATAAATAATGAGTTCATTACAGTACCTTGAAGTGGTCTTTTGTTTTCTTTCGCTAACGGAGCTCACAAGTTTTCTATTTTGAGTTTTGTGTTGTGAAGTTTTCAAGTTTTGGGTGAAATCTTTTGATGGATTATGGAACAAGGAGTGGCAAGAGCCTAAGCTTGGGGATGCCCATGGCACCCCCAAGATAATCCAAGGATACCAAAAAGTCAAAGCTTGGGGATGCCCCGGAAGGCATCCCCTCTTTCGTCCACTTCCATCGGTAATTTACTTGGAGCTATATTTTTATTCACCAACATGATATGTGTTTTGCTTGGAGTGTCTTGTATTATTTGTGTCTTTGTGTCTTAGTATGCCACAATCATACTTGCTGTACACACCTTTTGAGAGAGCCATACATGAATTAAAATTTGATAGAATACTCTATGTGCTTCACCTATATCTTTTGAGCTATGTAGTTTTGCTCTATGTGCTTCACTTATATCTTTTGAGCTAAGTAGTTTTGCTCTATGTGCTTCACTTATATCTTTTGAGCGTTATAATTTTGCTCTATGTGCTTCACTTATATCTTTTGAGTGTTATAATTTTTCTCTATGTGCTTCACTTAGATCTTTTAGAGCATGGTGGTGGATTTGTTTTAAAGAAACTATTGATCTCTCATGCTTCACTTAAATTATTTTGAGAGTCTCTTAATAGCATGGTAATTTTCTTAATAATAATATGCTTGGTATTCAAGATTTGTGAAACTTTCTTTGAGTGTGTTGCATACTAAGAAAAGTTCAAGCATGATAATTGTTTTGAGATATGGAGGTGATAATATTAAAGTCATGCTAGTTGAGTAGTTGTGAATTTAAAGAATAATTGTGTTAAAGTTTGTGATTCCCGTAGCATGCACGTATGGTGAACCGTTATGTGATGAAGTCAGAGCATAATTTATTGATTGATTGTCTTCCTTATGAGTGGCGATCGGGGACGAGCGATGGTCTTTTCCTACCAATCTATCCCCCTAGGAGCATGAGCGTAATACTTTGCTTGAATAACTTCTAGATTTTTGCAATAAGTATATGAGTTCTTTATGACTAATGTTGATTCCATGGATTATACGCACTCTCACCCTTCCACCTTTGCTAGCCTCTCTAATACCAAGAACCTTTCGCCGATATCATACGCCTACCATATACCTTCCTCAAAACAACCACCTTACCTACCTATCATGGCATTTCCATAGCCATTCCGAGATATATTGCCATGCAACTATCCACCGTCTAGTTCATCATGACACATTCATCATTGTCATATTGCTTAGCATGATCATGTAGTTGACATAGTATTTATGGTAAAGCCACCATTCATAATTTCTTATTACTTGTCACTCTTGATTCATTGCATATCCCGGTACACCACCGGAGGCATCCATATAGAGTCATACTTTGTTTTAGAATCGAGTTGTAATAATTGAGTTGTAAATAAATAAAAGTGGGATGATCATCATTTAATAGAGCATTGTCCCAAAAAAGGGAAAGGCCAAAGAAAAAAATGAAGGCCCAAAAAAAGAAAATAAATAAAAAGGGGCAATGCTACTATCCTTTTTTCCACCCTTGTGCTTCAAAGTAGCACCATGATATAGCGAGTCTCATATATTGTGCTTCAAAGTAGCACCATGTTCTTCATATAGAGAGTATCATATGTTGTCACTTTCATATACTAGTGGGAATTTTTCATTATAGAACTTGGCTTGTATATTCCAATGATGGGCTTCCTCAAAATTGCCCTAGGTCTTCGTGAGCAAGCAAGTTGGATGGACACCCACTTAGTTTCTTTTGTTGAGCTTTCATACATTTATAGCTCTAGTGCATCCGTTGCATGGCAATCCCTACTCACTCACATTGATATCTATTGATGGGCATCTCCATAGCCCGTTGATACGCCTAGTTGATGTGAGACTATCTTCCCCTCCTTTTTGTCTTCTCCACAACCACCATTCTATTCCACCTATAGTGCTATATCCATGTCTCATGCTCATGTATTGCGTGAAGATTGAAAAAGTTTTGAAAAAGTTAGAGTATGAAACAATTGCTTGGCTTGTCATCAGGGTTGTGCATGATTTAGATACTTTGTGTGGTGAAGATGGAGCATAGCTAGACTATATGATTTTGTAGGGATAACTTTCTTTGGCCATGTTATTTTGAGAAGACATAATTGCTTTGTTAGTATATTTGAAGTATTATTATTTTTATGTCAATATAAACTTTTGTCCTGAATCTTTCTAATCTGAATATTCATACCACAATTAAGAAGATTTGTATTGAAATTATGCCAAGTAGCACTCCGCATCAAAAATTCTCTTTTTATCATTTACCTACTCGAGGACGAGCAGGAATTAAGCTTGGAGATGCCTGATACGTCCCCAACGTATCTATAATTTTTTATTGCTCCATGCTATATTATCTACTGTTTTGGACTATATTGGGCTTTATTTTCCACTTTTATATCATTTTTCGGACTAACCTATTAACCGCAGGAATTAACCCTAGGGCGCGCCCCCTGCCTCGTGGGGCCCTCGGTGCTCCACCGACGTACTCCTTCCTCCTATATATATCTACGTACCCCCAAACGATCAGAACAGGAGCCAAAAACCTAATTCCACCACCGCAACTTTCTGTATCCACGAGATCCCATCTTGGGGCCATTTCCGGAGCTCCGCTGGAAGAGGGCCGTCATCACGGAGGGCTTCTACATCATCCTAGCCGCTCTGATGAAGTGTGAGTAGTTTACCTCAGACCTTCGGGTCCATAGTTAGTAGCTAGATGGCTTCTTCTCTCTCTTTGAATCTCAATACAAAGTTCTCCCCCTCTCTCGTGGAGATCTATTCGATGAAATCTTCTTTGTGCGGTGTGTTTGTTGAGATCGATGAATTGTGGGTTTATGATCAAGTCTATCTATGAATAATATTTGAATCTTCTCTAAATTCTTTTATGTATGATTGGTTATCTTTGCAAGTCTCTTCGAATTATCCTTTTGGTTTGGCCAACTAGATTGGTAGTTCTTGCCATGGGAGAAGTGCTTAGCTTTGGGTTCGATCTTGCGGTGTCCTTACCCAGTGACAGAAGGGGCAGCAAGGCACGTATTTTATCGTTGCCATCGAGGATAACAAGATGGGGTTTATTTCATATTGCATGAATTTATCTCTCTACATCATGTCATCTTGCTTAAGGCGTTACTCTGTTTATAACCTAATACTCTAGATGCATGTTGGATAGCGGTCGATGAGTGGAGTAATAGTAGTAGATGCAGAATCGTTTCGGTCTACTTTGTCGCGGACGTGATGCCTATATACATGATCATGCCTAGATATTCTCATTACTATGCTCAATTCTGTCAATTGCTCAATAGTAATTTGTTCACCCATCGTAGAATACTTATGCTCTTGAGAGAAGCCACTAGTGAAACCTATGGCCCCCGAGTCTATTCTCATCATATCAATCTCCATCACTTTAATCTTGCTTTCCTTTTTACTTTGATTTTACTTTTTACTTTGCATCTTTATACCAAAATTACCAAAAATATTATATCTATCAGATCTCACTCTCGTAAATGACCGTGAAGGGATTGACAACCCCTAATCGCGTTGGTTGCGAGTAGCTATCGTTTTGTGCAGGTATGAGGGACTTGAGCGTGGCCTCCTACTAGATTGATACCTTGGTTCTAAAAAACTGAGGGAAATACTTACGCTACTCTGCTGCATCATCCCTTCCTCTTCGGGGAAAACCAACGCAAGCTCAAGACGTAGCAGTATGTTGGTAAGGTCCGGTCATAGTCACTTGTTGAAATCTCTAAAAAGACAAATACTCCCTCCGTCTGGAAATACTTGTCATCAAAATGGATAAAAGGAAATGTATCTAGACGTATTTTAGTTTTAGATACATCTCTTTTTATCCATTTTGATGACAAGTATTTTTGGACGGAGGGAGTAGAAAACAGAGTTGGTGATGATGGTGTGCGTGGCATCCTGCAATATAGGCCGTCAGATTTATATCTAACGGATAGGAAAGAAACTATGGCAATTTTGCAAAAATATACCCACATGTCTCCCCACGTTCGCAAATAAGGTCTTCCCTCGTTCAACCTTTTCTCTCACAAGATAAACTACTCATACAAATGCATCTTGATGTTCCATGCAACGTACGGGCAGCTAGCTTATTCTTCTAAAACAGTTCCGGCGATAATTGGGTTGAAGTGATATATTTTATGTCTCCCCCGAATGATTCCAGATTCACTAGTAGTAACAAAGAAAAGGTTGCCTTGTTAATTAACAGAAAACAGGGTGAAAACTATCACATGAGGTCGGTAAAAACAAGGCACACTGGGTTCAGCGTCATCGTCACTATAGATGTGCACGTGCGAGAAGTCTACATATCGAGGGGGCTACCGAGCGAGGCACCGGGATACAATGTTTGAGAGAGAAACCAATTGACAGATTATGATCAGATCGAGTTGTCACCCT